>NW_027100725.1:3826897-3839397 GCF_040412425.1 Macrobrachium rosenbergii
TGAAACTGGTGTCTAAAGACTGAAACTGGTCTCAAAAATTGGAAATGGTTTCTAAAGACTGAAACTGGTCTCAAAAACTAAAACTGGTGTTTAACCTGTTAAGCGTCACCCACGTAATAAACGTTTACTGCGATCTACTCGTAGCGCCTTCAACGGGATATTACGTTCAAGACTTTAACTCTGCTTTTCAAGCTGTCAGCCCCGTAATAATACGTTTACTTGTATGGAAAATGTTGGAACATCATTTGCAACACTCTCAGAACACGTAAGCTGTAATTGATGACTTATTTCCTCCTGGCAACTCTTTTCAATTGGTCGCTGGATGCCTAGATGACTATTTTTTTTCAGTACGCTGGCGTTTTCAAAGACAACACGTTTTTTACGTCTCTCAATGAATGTCACAAGAAGAGGAGGCGTATGTCTTCAGTTGAGATAAATCAAATCCTAGACGAGGTGTCTGATACTGAAGACATATTTGATGATGAGAGCTCTAGTTCTGAATCCTCCATGATGAGGATATTGAAGAAACAAACTTTTCTTCCAATAGTGGAAGTGAAGATGACTTCTCATTGCCGAGTGACTGGACTCAGAGAGAGAGAGAGAGAGAGAGAGAGAGAGAGAGAGAGAGAGAGAGAGAGAGAGAGAGAGAGAGAGAGAGAGAGATATCCCCTTTACTTTCGATTTGCTGATCCTGGCGTGAAATTTTCAGTTGAGGATAAAGAGAATCCATTAGAATTTTTGAGAAATAATTTGATGATGAAATCATTGATTACCTCGTGAAAGAAACAAACAGATTTGCAAATCAGTTTCTAGATGAGAATGTAGAACATTTGTCTCCACAATCACGAGTACATAGATGGATTGTGTAGCCCCTGCTTTAGAGATTGGCATACGAAAGAATAATAGTGCATGTATGTACAACACTTTTCATTCAGTATTTTGTAGTCTTATGAAATAAAATAATAGTAGTAGTAATAGTTTTTATCCTATCATTTAATAAAATTCCTACTCTTAACTACAGTACTGAATTATAAGCATAAAAATCAATATTAACTTTAAAACTATCATCAGTGATATGACCGCTAATTGCAAGAAAGAGCGTGACGGTACGTTAGCGGCGAGCTCATCCAGGGGGGACGCTTAACAGGTTAAAGATGAAACTGGTCTCAAAAACTGAAACTGGTGTCTAAAGACTGGAACTTGTCTCAAAAACTGAAACTGGTGTCTAAAGACTGAAACTGGTCTCAAATACTGGAAATGGTTTCTAAAGACTGAAACTGGTCTCAAAAACTGGAAATGGTTTCTAAAGACTGAGACTGGTCTCAAAAACTGAAACTGGTGTCTAAAGACTGGAACTGGTCTCAAAAACTGAAACTGATGTCTAAAGACTGGAACTGGTCTCAAAAACTGAAACTGGTTTCTAAAGACTGAAACTGGTCTCAAAAACTGAAACTGGTGTCTAAAGACTGAAACTGGTCTCAAAAACTGAAACTGGTGTCTCAAGACTGAAACTGGTCTCCAAAACTGAAACTGGTGTCTAAAGACTGAAACTGGTCTCAAAAACTGGAAATGGTTTCTAAAGACTGAAACTGGTCTCAAACACTGAAACTGATGTTTAAAGACTGAAACTTGTCTCAAAAACTGAAACTGGTGTCTAAAGACTGGAACTGGTCACAAAAACTGAAACTGGTGTCTAAAGACTGAAACTGGTCTCAAAAACTGAAAGTGGTGTCTAAAGACTGAAACTGGTCTCAAAAACTGAAACTGGTGTCTAAAGACTGGAACTGGTCTCAAAAACTGAAACTGGTGTCTAAAGACTGAAACTGGTCTCCAAAACGGGAAATGGTTTCTAAAGACTGAAACTGGTCTCAAAAACTGGAAATGGTTTCTAAAGACTGAAACTGGTCTCAAAAACTGGAAATGGTTTCTAAAGACTGAAACTGGTCTCAAAAACTGAAACTGGTGTCTAAAGACTGGAACTGGTCTCAAAAACTGAAACTGGTGTCTAAAGACTGGAACTGGTCTCAAAAACTGAAACTGGTGTCTAAAGACTGAAACTGGTCTCAAAAACTGAAACTGGTGTCTAAAGACTGAAAGTGGACTTAAAAACAGGAAATGGTTTCTAAAGACTGAAACTGGTCTCAAAAACTGGAAATGGTTTCTAAAGACTGAAACTGGTCTCAAAAACTGAAACTGGTGTCTAAAGACTGGAACTGGTCTCAAAAACTGAAACTGGTGTCTAAAGACTGAAACTGGTCTCCAAAACGGGAAATGGTTTCTAAAGACTGAAACTGGTCTCAAAAATTGGAAATGGTTTCTAAAGACTGAAACTGGTCTCAAAAACTGGAAATGGTTTCTAATAGTGCAGCAGATTGCTGTAAAAATCGTTCAGATAGTGAAACAAGCATGAAATTTGGCACAAACATTCCTAAGACTACGCTCTCTTAGAAAGGGCGCTCACACCTGAAAATCCAAGATGGCGGCTATTTTTCAAAATGGCCGCCATCTATGTTGAGATTCACTGGTTTGGGAGCATCTATTGGATGGAATATGCCAGTTTTTTTTTAAAACTCGACTTTTAGGTTATAAAATGTTCCATACCACACATTTTATTGAAAACCCTTACTTAATGAATTAAACCAAGATGGCGTACAAAATGGTTGCCATAAAAAGTTTTTTTTCTATCCACAGCGCTAGCAGACATAGAGACCAACTGTTTTTATTTAATGGTATATTCATGTGATCAGACAGTTTAACTAATATGCTATTTTCAACTGAAATAGTAATGGTATGGTCACATACAACATTGTGTCTAAGACTGTAACCATAAAAAGAAAAGAAGAGAAATACGGACTAAACGCAACCAATTTATGTATAGGTCTCTCAACCTACACCTTTGAAAAATTCGAGGATAAGAAGGTAGGCATAGCATGACACGTTGGATGCCAAGCTAGATTATCTACTGAAGAGAGGGCAATATTTATCTAGACTTCACATTTGCAAGTGCACAGAGCTGTGCAGGGAAGACCCAGCTTGTAGCACTTGCACCTTTCCCGACAGCCTGCTTTGCATCCACATTTGGTAAGCTGTTGGCAACTCTTGGCTAAGGGCGAGTTGGTTGTCCAGAGGACTTGCCATGCTTCACCAGACTTTGCCATCCCCACTCAGCAGGGTTCTCTGGCTGTGGCTGACACTGGGTGGCCTGCCCCCACACACAACCAGCCTGGTACGCAGCACGCTTGGTGTGTTGGAGGAGAGCTCCCTGGTTGGTGGAATGGCCTTATGTGCCCTTTGTTTTCTGGCAAACATATCAAGTCTAGCCTCATCCACAGTGCCAGCAGTGCTGGATCTTTCATACATAAGTATGACAAACCTCCAGGACCTTCAGGTCACTCTTCTTCCACTCTGAGAGGGTAGTGACTCAGTTTGGAGAACACAGTGGAGGCCTCTGGAAAGATGTTCCATGTCTGCCAGGCGGTCTTCTTGCCCTTGCTCCGGAAGGCTGACACTGTATCACAACCTGTGAACGCATGGAAGAAGAGCATGCCATTCACCTTCTCCTGGCCCAGAGAGTTGCACAGGTCATGCACAGCAATCCAGCGCAGGCTCTGGCCTTGGCCAAATGCCACCCATAGCTTCTCTAGCCCTAGATTGTGGAGAGTGGAGAAAGCACTGACTGCAATGACAAGAACATCTGTGTCATTTGCTTTAACCGTGATGGTCTTGGCTCCATGTTCTGTGGCATATTTGGCATGGAGAAAGATGCGGGTGTCAGCTTCCTCATGAGAGCACTTTTCCAGTCCCTGAAGACTAGCCTCATGAGTGCTGAGGACAGCAGAACCCTTTCGTGGCAATGACAACATTTGTGGCAGACATCTGGGTAACTTTGTCTGCCAGGAACTGGAACAACTCTGTCTTGTTGGCATCGTGTCAGGAAATTGCGCCAGTTGGATGGAATTGTGTTCTTGTCTGTCACCTTGCGCCTTCCTCCTTGACCACATTGGAGCCTGGTCTCAGCTTTGAGGCTGGATGTATTGTATACATCAAATACAAGATGTGATGATGTGTACTTGCTGCTATAGGATTGTATCACAGGCAAGAAGTCGCAAAGTGCATAGCCCTCAAAGGTCTTTCCTTTCTCTTTGGTGGCAAGGCATGGACCAAAGCTGATCCATCTACAATGAGGACATCAGTCTTTGGTTCTTTGTCTTCTAGTGTAACATGACTCTCCAGGACCGAGGTCAGCTGAGACTTCTGACATGTGTACAGCCTACCACCCTCACTAAGGGAAGCTGGGAATGTTTGATTCTCGTGCTGGAAGAATTCCTGCAGATCACATTCACGGCTCTGACAGGATATAAATAGCTTTGAGAAAAGCTGGCAATCCTCCTTCAGAAGTTTCTGCTTTGACTGTTCTACAGGAGCAGCTTCTTGCCTGAAGAAGTCAGTTCTGTTCTTCTTTATCGGCTCATAGAAGGAGACTGCATTGTTTGCCAAAGAGTCTGAAAACTTCTGAAATTTAGTGCAGCCTCTGTCAAGGTGTGTCTGTAGAAGTTCTGCTGAGCTGGGGTGGGCAATGTCTTTGTTGTCAATGGAATACAGATCCTGGCTCTCTTCCTGAAAAGGACTTCCCAAGTGTTGCAAAGCCAATGACAGCTTGCTGACTCTCCAAGAATGTCTTCTGCGCATGAGGTGTTTGTTCATGGTGTGTTGTCTGCTCATTAGACTCCTTACTTTGAACCTCTGTTTCTGTATGGAGACACCAAGCGGATGATCTCTGGGCCAGCCACCATCCATCTTCTGAGTGCTGACGGATCTTCAGTCAGCCCAATGGCTCCGCCATCAGCCTTTATAAAGGCATTGGTCTGCTCATGAGCTTGGTCAAGAGCCATTGCTGAGAACTGGCAACTGGTCTTGTGCACAACAAAGTTGCCAGCCTTGAACTCCTTGTGCAACTCTGGGTGTGAACTCTCTAGGTAAGCATGTCCCTGAGGTGAATAGGCAGCCAACGAGCATAGTTTGTATTATTGTTGGAAAAGAAGTAGGGTATCAGCTCATGCAATGCCTGGCAGTAGAGGACAAAATTGGCCTCACGGAAGGACCTGATCAGTAGGAATATCACAAGTTCCATAGACAACACCATGTGCCAGAAGTGGAACTGTGGACTCTGCTGTCTTCGAAGGTCACACCACTCCTCAAACTCTAATGCCTGCTCATTGTTGTTTGCTTTCTCAGCACAGTAGTCAGTGTATGCTGTCCTCAGGAGTTTGTACAAACTAGAGGCTGTAACCTGGTGCATCTGCCGTGTCCTGGTTACACTTGCAGCTGACAGGAAGGATTCTGCAGTTCCAGATGAAGCAACTCCTGCCTCCACCAGAGCTCCTGTCCAACCACTGCCATGAAGAAGAGTACCAAGAGATGTCATTGCTGCCATCTCAATGTGCAGACCACCAAACATTACCAGATACTTGTCTTCGCCATACTGATCAGGCCACTGCCACTGCACCTGCTTTGCTACGGCATAGATTGGCTGATCAGCTGTGATTATGGGTATCTGGCCAGGGTTCAGAAAATCAGTGACATCCTGCACTTTCTGCATCACGTGTTTGATCGTAGCAACAGAATGAGCCTGATCACGCAGGAGAGGAAGCAATGAAGTTATGGTTACTTCAAATTCTGGGCTTCTCTTCATTGAAGCGTGATGAGCTGACCACGTCAGATTCACTGCATCATCTATTTCCTGGGTGACTATGACCTTGTCTAGCCACTGATACTCCAGTGCAAGCTGTGGCCCCAAGATATCTGTGGGTGGCTTTGGTATTGCAGTGTTTGGTGGCACAGGGTTCTTTTGTTTGATAGGAAGCTGGTGAGATGTTTGTGAATGTGTCCGGCAATTCAGGCACCGACCTCACTTTCTCAGGTGCAAACTTTAGTTGCTGTCTTTCCTGTCCAGTGTTCTCCTTGGTGGGGTGCTGAAATATGGAGATGCTAGTTCCATGGAAGGAGGTAGTGGCAGTAGTTGCAGATGGGTTGTGGTCGATGTTGTCCATCACTGCAGTGGTGAACAACCCTTTTCGCAGTACTGGGGACAGACCACACCCTCCTCCACATATTTGCTAACTGTGGCATCTCCTAACTGTGCAGAGACCTCCAGTACTCTGTCATAAGAGATACTGAGGCCATACTGATGTAGCATTTCAACCAGGTTTCTCTTCCTGGTTTTGGCATAGACTGAGAGTCCCATGTAGACTGGGAATGGTGTTTCTCTGTCTTTGGAGTGTCTATGAGTTGTTGCCCTCTTTGTATCGGGAGTAGCAGTTGAACTGCATGAGCTGTGCAATGGCCTGGTCTGACTTTGATGCTCCAAATCGTAACTGTGACTTGATGTCAGCCCCATGCTCAACCATCCCTACAAACTGGAGCAGGAGAGGAGGCACAGAATTTCGTACACAAGCCTCAGAAAATGTGCCATCAAACCGTGACTGATGATCAAGTATAGACTTTCTGAGAATATTTGCTGCTTTAGCAATGATAACTGCCTCTGAAAGATCAGATGATTGAGCAAGTGCTTTTCCCACATCCTTTTGAAATGCAAGTAATACATCTCTGCCAGATTTATGAGCCTCAAGTTCTGGAATTTCTGCCAGAAGTTTGTCTTTGAGTCTCGTGGAATTTACACTTGGTGACTCTACACCTAATTGTTCCAGACGTTGTTGGTAGAGGTGGCAAATATCTGCCAGCCGAAATGTGACTGGATCATCTGAACAAAGGTTGTTTTCAACAATGTATGTCATCAGTTCTGACAGAACTAGTGGATACACATCTGATTCTGACTCAGTGCTACCTTGGTCTTTCTCAAGGCTCCTCAGGTAGGACCTTTTCTGTTGTAGAGGGCACAAAGACAGGCATGGTGATACTTAAACTCCTGTGCAATGACATCCCCACCAGTCAACTTAGCAAGGAGCTTGTCATCACTGGCATCTCTGCACATTCACGCAATTTCAAGTCAAGGCCCTTAGTACTAGCCTGTCTGAGATCAGATGCAGGTGCCACTTTCTCACAGAAAATGCAAACTTCATTGTCATGACTGGTTGGCGCAGTTTTGCATGACTAGTCTCAGTGTTGCTGGTCTGGTCATTGGATTGTCGCTTTCTTGCACGGTCCAGTTTAGTGTTGTTAAACAACAAGCGACAGTTCACATGGTATTTTGCTGCATTTTTCCTGAGAGTGGCCTCTATGCCATCACCTTCATCCAGCCTTGCTGGATCCATTATCAGTGGCATTTCATTAATTTCACTGAACATGGGAATGTTCTTGCCAGCATTGTGTACCCATCATGGTCTAGGACATGATGACTTGAGGTGATGTCAATTGCTCACCTCTTTTGTCCTTCTGACAAAGACAACACAAACTCCAGTTTGTTTTTCTACTGCTCAATATTGGATTGGCATCACATTCTGCCATGATTTCACTTTGATTAAGGCCGAGGGTTATCCTTTACCACCTTAAACAAAGCACACATTCCTGTATGGGATTCAACTAGGTTCGGTCTCCCTACACCTAGCCCGATCATTCATCCAGTGCCATTTAAGTCCCGTGTGATCTGTACACCATCCGGGTAAACTACATGAACCATCATGTACAGCCCCATACCCTTGGCTCGGCTCTCCTGCGCTGGCACATCCTGTCTATTCAGGTGCGGCTATCTAACTATAGCTGGTCTGGGGCTGTTAGAAAGCATTTGGGACACTAAACTAAACTATACTACAAACTACTAGTCTAAGACTACAGGATTAGTAAAGCTGGATTAGCTGGCACTGAACCCCATGCTGAGTTACACAGCAGTGATGTCACCAGTGTGCCCTGGTTGTGTGCAGACATACACTCTTTTACATTTATTAATTTTCCTTCAAAATTGATGAGTTATTCGAAAGAGATGGCCTCATTAGGATCTAAAACCACAGAAACCAAGATCCATGCTTAAAACGATAATTGTTGAACGGGCATTATTTCTCATTATAATTATTGTTTCTACCTTTTCTTGGCAGCCATATAGCCCCATATTTAAAGGTAAACTGTACTGGGAAGCTACAGAAACATAATATTCACAAGAAATAGTATGGAAGAGCTTTACCATATTGCTAGAAGCAAATACATGCCATTCTAGTGAAAAATTAGCCAAAATCTGTCGATACTGGCCGCCATCTTGGAATTTGGCCGCCATATTAAATTTTTTGCGTGGCCAGCGCCCTTTTCTGATAGAGGGAATTTAAAAGAAAGCACTTGGTGCAAAATTTCATGCTTGTTTCACTATCTGAACGATTCTTATGCACAAAATATGCAATTATCTGCTGCACTATAAAGACTGAAACTGGTCTCAAAAAACTGAAACTGGTGTCTAAAGACTGAAACTGGTCTCAAAAGACTGGAACTGGTCTCAAAAAAACTGAAACTGGTGTCTAAAGACTGGAACTGGTCTCAAAAACTGAAACTGGTGTCTAAAGACTGAAACTGGTCTCAAAATGGTTTTCTAAAACTGGTGTCTAAAGAAACTGAAAGTGGACTTAAAACTGGAAATGGTTTCTAAAGACTGAAACTGGTCTCAAAAACTGGAAATGGTTGCTAAAGACTGAAACTGGTCTCAAAAAAACTGGTCTCTAAAACTGAAAACTGGTGTTTAAAGACTGAAACTGGTCTCAAAAAACTGAAACTTTCATCTGTCATTCTAAAGACTGAAACTGGTCTTCAAAAAAACTAAAACAAAACTGTCTAAAGATAAACTGGTCTCAAAAACTAAAACTGGTGTCCAAAGACTGGAACTGGTCTCAAAAACTGAAACTGGTTTTTAAAGACTGAAACTGGTCTCAAAAACTGAAACTGGTGAACTGGTCTCAAAAACTGGTTCTACAAACTTGTCTCAAAAACTGAAACTTAGTGTCTAAAGACTGAAACTGGTCTCAAAAACTGAAACTGGTGTCTAAAAGACTGAAACTGGTCTCAAAACTGGAAATGGTTTCTAAAGACTGAAACTGGTCTCAAAAACTGAAACTGGTGTTTAAAGACTGAAACTGGTCTCAAAAACTGGAAACTGGTGTTTCTAAAGACTGAAACTGGTCTGTGAAACTCTCAAAAAGAATGAAACTGGTCTCAAAAACTGGAAATGGTTTCTAAAGACTGAAACTGGTCTCAAAAAAACTGGAAATGGTTTCTAAAGACTGAAACTGGTCATAAAAACTGAAACTGGTGTCTAAAGACTGAAACTGGTCTCAAAAACTGAAACTGGTGTCTAAAAGACTCTAAAACTGAAACTGGTCTAAAAAAAACTAAAGACTAAAACTGGTGGTTTCCAAAAAGACTGGAACTGTCTAAAAACTTTGTTCAAAACTGAAACTGGTGTCTAAAGACTGAAACTGGTCTCAAAAAACTAAAAACTGGTGAAACTGGTGTCTCAAAAACTGGAAATGGTTTCAAAGACTGAAACTGGTCTCAAAAACTGAAATGGTGTTTAAAGACTGGTGTGGACTTGTCTAAAGTGCTGAAACTGGTCTAAAAAACTTGAAACTGGTGTCTAAAGACTGAAACTGGTCTCAAAAACTGGTCTCAAAAATGGTTTCTAAAGACTGAAACTGGTCTCAAAAAAAACTGAAACTGAGTGTTTAAAGACTGAAACTGGTCTCAAAAGAGAAACTGAAACCGTCTCAAAAACTGAAACTGGTGTTTAAAGACTGAAACTGGTCTCAAAAACTGAAACTGGTGTCTAAAGACTGAAACTGGTCTCAAAAACTGGAAATGGTTTCTAAAGACTGAAACTGGTCTCAAAAACTGAAACTGGTGTTTAAAGACTGAAACTGGTCTCAAAAACTGAAACTGGTGTCTAAAGACTGGAACTGGTCTTATAAACTGACTGAAATGGTTTCTGGTGTTTAAAGACTGAAACTGGTCTCAAAACTGAAACTGGTGTCTAAAGTACTGAAACTGGTCTCAAAACTGGAAATGGTTTCTAAAGACTGAAACTGGTCTCAGAAAGAAACTGGTGTCTAAAGACTGAAACTGGTCTCTGAAAAAAAACTGGAACTGGTTTCTAAAGACTGAAACTGGTCTCAAAAACTGAAACTTCTAAAGTGAAACTTTAATATGTTTTAAATATTTTTACTGTCTCAAAACTAAAGATGAAACTGGTCTCAAAAACTGAAACTGGTGTTTTTAAAGACTGAAACTGGTCTCAAAAACTGGAAACTGGTGTTTAAAGGTCTCAAAAACTGAAACTGGTCTCAAAAAACTGAAACTGGTGTTTAAAGACTGAAAGTGGTCTCAAAAAAACTGGAACTGGTCTGCTGAAATGGTTTCTAAAGACTGAAACTGGTCTCAAAAACTGGAAATGGTTTCTAAAGACTGAAACTGGTCTCAAAAACTGTTTTATCAAGAAAAAACTAAAACTGGTGGTTTAAAGATGAAACTGGTCTCAAAAAACTGAAACTGGTCTCTAAAGACTGAAACTTGTCTCAAAAACTGAAACTGGTGTCTAAAAAAACTGAAACTGGTCTCAAAACTAAAACTGGTGTCTAAAGACTGAAACTGGTCTCAAAACTGGAAATGGTTTGCTAAAGACTGAAACTGGTCTCAAAAACTGGAAATGGTTTCTAAAGACTGAAACTTGTCTCAAAAACTGAAACTGTGTCTAAAGACTGAAACTGGTCTCCAAAAAAAACTGATTGGTTTCTAAAGACTGAAACTGGTCTCAAAAAAAAACTATTGGTCTCAAATTAGGGAAATGGTTTCTAAAGACTGAAACTGGTCTCAAAAACTGAAACTTGTTTCTAAAGTCTCAAAAAAAAAAACTGAAACTGGTCTCTCAAAACTGAAACTGGTGTTAAAGACTTTAAGGCTGACTGAAACTGGTCTCAAAAACTGAAACTGGTGTTAAAGACTGAAACTGGTCTCAAAGAAAAGAAAACTGGAAACTGTGTCTAAAGCTGAAAGACTGAAACTTGTCTCAAAAAAACTGAAACTGGTGTCTAAAGACTGAAACTGGTCTCAAAACTGAAACTGTTTAAAGTGTGTCTCAAAAGACTCAAACTGGTCTAAAAAAACTGGAAATGGGTGTCTAAAGACTGAAACTGGTCTCAAAAACTGAAACTGGTGTTTGAAAAAAACTGAAACTGGTCTCAAAAACTGAAACTGGTATTTAAATTACTGAAACTGGTCTCAAAAGTTGATTAACTGGTGTCCAAAGACTGAAACTGGTCTCAAATACTGGAAATGGTTTCGAAAAGACTGAAACTGGTCTCAAAAACTGAAACTGGTCTTTAAAGACTGAAACTGGTCTCAAAAACTGAAACTGGTCTCTAAAGACTGAAACTGGTCTCAAAACTGGAAATGGTTTCTAAAGACTGAAACTGGTCTCAAAAACTGGAAACTGGTCTCTAAAGACTGAAACTGGTCTCAAAAACAAGAAGACTGAAACTGGTCTCTAAAGACTGAAACTGGTCTCTAAAGACTGAAACTGGTCTCTAAAGACTGAAACTGGTCTCAAAGACTGAAACTGGTCTTTTAAAGACTGAAACTGGTCTCAAAAAAAACTGGTTTCTAAAGACTGAAACTGGTCTCAAAGACCTGAAACTGGTGTCTAAAGACTGAAACTGGTCTCAAAAACTGAAACTGGTCTCTAAAAGACTGAAACTGGTCTAAAAGACTGGAAACTGGTTCTCTAAAGACTGAAACTGGTCTCTAAAACTGAAACTGGTCTCTAAAAACTGAAACTGGTCTCAAAAACTGAAACTGGTCTCAAAAACTGAAACTGGTCTCTAAAGACTACAAACTGGTCTCTAAAAACTGAAACTGGTCTCTAAAGACTGAAACTGGTCTCAAAAACTGAAATTGGTTTCTAAAGACTGAAACTAGTCTCAAAACTGAAACTGGTCTCTAAAGACTGAAAATAGTCTCAAAAACTGAAACTGGTCTCTTAAGACTGAAAATGGTCTCAAAAACTGAAACTGGTCTCTAAAGACTGAAACTGGTCTCTAAAACTGAAACTGGTCTCTAAAGACTGAAACTGGTCTCAAAACTGAAACTGGTCTTTAAAAAACTGAAACTGGTCTAAAAACTGAAACTGGTCTCTAAAACTGAAACTGGTCTCAAAAACTGAAACTGGTCTTTAAAACTGAAACTGGTCTCAAAAACTGAAACTGGTCTCTAAAGACTGAAACTGTCTCAAAAACTGAAACTGGTCTCTAAAGACTGAAACTGGTCTCAAAAACTGAAACTGGTCTCTAAAACTGAAACTGGTCTCAAAAACTGAAACTGGTCTCTAAAGACTGAAACTGGTCTCAAAAACTGAAACTGGTCTCTAAAGACTGAAACTGGTCTCTAAAGACTGAAACTGGTCTCTAAAACTGAAACTGGTCTCTATAGAGTGAAACTGGTCTCTAAAACTGAAAATGGTCTCTAAAGACTGAAACTGGTCACAAAAACTGAAACTGGTCTCTAAAGACAAACTGGTC
>NW_027100725.1:3844397-3896897 GCF_040412425.1 Macrobrachium rosenbergii
GCATCTTGGATCTCTGCTTTAAGCTGGTCAATGTCACCATTGTGTTTTGGAAAGAGAGACTTGATTTTCTCAAGAGTTTCCTCGAGAGTTGCTTGAAAACATTTGAGTTTACTTTCCAAATCAGTGTCTGACATATTGGAGGCTCTTCATGACTAACAAAGTTCCTCTCATCTTTGATTTTTTTAATAACCCTTTGAGGTCATCTCCAGGGTCATTCACCCCCTTTTCCCAAAGAGCCTGGCAGATTTTGTTCATCAGTGTGATGTCCAGATCTTCTGGAGGCTTTCTCTGAGATTTTTGATTTCCTGTCCATTGAAAGGACTTTTTCCTTTTAGTGGAACTTGGAGGTCATCGAGAATCTCGTCGATTCTCTTTTTGTTGTCCCTTGGAGGAAACAGGAGTATATCACTAAATGAAATGTCTTCTTTCCATACTTCTTCACAAAATGGTTGTGCCTCAAACATCTTAAATCTTCTGGAGAAAAATTGATCCTGAGGGAGGAAGCCATGTTTCTTCAATAACAACCTGGGAGGCCAATGGACAGAGAGAGAGTCTATGATTGTAATAATGATAACCAGTGTTTCCTTGTCTTGCAGAAGACTCAGTAAAGAAGAAGAGACAACCTGAGAAGGAGAGAAGAATAAGAGCAGTTAAGAGCAGGAAGTAGAATGAGAGAAACATCAGTAATAATGATAACAAGAGAAGCAGTGTTAATATCAAGCTTGACTACTCATGATGAGATCAGTAAAGGAGGAGGAACCAGAAGAATTTGAGGAACTGGAGGAAGGGAACAGATTGATGGATGGAGAGACTGGAGAAAGGGAAGGAAGCGACATTTTTTAGTTAGATGATGTTAGGAAAAGGGCCTGGAAATCAAATGCCCTGACTGCCCAAAATCCGATATTAGTATCATTTCCTAATTTTGGGCCACTTTGTCACCCAAAACACCTTTCATGAGAGGCCTCTAGAATGGCCACCCAGGGCCGACCCAAATCCAGTTGGCCATTCCTTGCATAAGTCTCATATCTTTTATTACTATATATATCACGCCATATAGGGATATATATATATATATATATATATATTCCATATATATATACCTATATATACCATATATATAATATCTCCTATATATCCTGTGAACTCCAGTACTATCGCAATAGTACATACCAGGGTGGTCTGAGAAGATCCACCAGGTATGCGCTGCAGAGCCAGATTTCATCAGCCATCTTGGAAGGTCTGGTAATGAAATTGAATAAAACTGCTGAATTGTCATGCCCTCGTTGTGAATCTTTTTCTTAATGCCTTATGGTTTATCAATCAAAAATAAAAAGGAACAAGTAAGTGTTTATTGCCAATGATAAGGTAAATCCTTTTAGTTGGTTTAGTCGGATTAAGTGGTTTAGTGAATGTTTCCAACATGACTTGCAAGTGTTAAAACGAACTGTTTACTATAGTTTGGAAGATAGCCACCTTCAATGACTGTTTAGTAGTTTCCGACTCCATCTGTTTCTCTCTAAATGTTTTGTGCAACCCGAGAGAAAATGTTAGTACAATGTCAGCTGGTTCTTTCAATGTTTATGTGACCTATTCAGTGAATGTTTAGTCAGTCTTGTGCAAGGGTTTAGTGAATGTTAGTGAATGTTTAGTGCATAAGTATTCCATGAATGTTTAGTGAGTGTCTTTAGTGTTTTGTGAATGTTGTGCTTTAGTGAATGTTTAGTTCTCAGCATATTCAATGAAATGTTTGAGTGCCAAGTGTAAGTGAAGTTTCTTGCATGACTGAAATGTTTAGTGAATCATTCAAAAGTGCAGCATAATCTTATTCAGCGTTGAATGTTTAGTGTGGATTTATTGTTTGGTTTGACAAATTGGCAGTTTTAAAAAATGTTTCCAAAGTATTACAAGATATTCAGTGAATGTTTAGTGAGTGTTTAGGAGTTTATGATAGTTAAAAAAGCAGTGAATGTTTAGTGTTTAATGAATGTTTAGTGAGAATAACAATCGTTAAGTTAAGGAAATTCCACTCCCCCTCTTATTTATGAGAGAAACAATGTTTAGTGAGTGTTTAGTGATTGTTTTGTGAATGTTAGGAATTTATTGGATGTTTTAGTGTGTAATTAGTCAGTGCAAATGTTTAGTGAGTGTTTAGATGGTTTAGAATGAATGTTTTGTGAATGTTAGTGTTTAATGAATGTTTAGTGTGGAAGTATTCAGTGAATGTTTAGTGAGTGTTTAGGGTTTTAGTGAATGTTTGATAATGTTAGTGTTTAATGAATGTTTGGTAATTATTTAAGTTATTCATTCTTGAATGTTTAGTAAATTTGTTTAGGCATTTATTCAATATTGTCTCATAAATAAGAAGTGTTTAATGAATGTTTAGTAACTGTCTATTCATTGTTAATGTTTAGTGAGTGTTTAGTGAATGTTTAGTGAATGTTCTTTACTGTTTAATGAATGTTTAGTGTGAAGTATTTTGAATGTTTAGTGAGTGTTTAGGTTTAGTGAATGTTTTGAATGTTTAGTGAATGTTACATTTTGTGTTTAATGAATGTTTAGTGAAATGTAAGTATTCAGTGAATGTTTTGAATGTGGCTACTTTATCACCCAATGAACCTTTTGTTTAATGGCCACCTAGGGCCACCCAATGTTTGGTGAATGTTAGTGTTTGTATTTAATGAATGTTTTGTTTAGAATGCCCAAAGTATTCAGTGAATGTTTAGTGAGTGTTTAGGGCTTAGTGGAATTTTTGTGAATGTTAGTGTTTAATGAATGTTTAGCATGTAAGTATTCAGTGAATGTTTAGTGAGTGTTTAGGGTTTAGTGAATGTTTGGTGAATGTTAATGTTTAATGAATGTTTAGATTAAGTATTCAGTGAATGTTTAGTGAGTGTTTATATTTTTAGTGAATGAATGTTGGTGTTTAATGAATGTTTAGCGTGTAAAGTGAATGTTTAGTGAATGTTTTGATTATTTATAGTGGAGTGGTTAGTGAATGTTTGGGTTTATATTAGTGTTTAATGAATGTTTGTTTTAGTGTTTAAGTATTCAGTGAATGTTTAGTGAGTGTTTAGTAAAGGTTTAGTGATGTTTGTTATGTGTTTGTGTAATGTTTAATGAATGTTTAGAATGTTTAATTTTTATATTAAGTATTAGTGAAGTGTTTAGTGAATGTTTATATAGTTAGTGAATGTTTAGTGTTAGTGAATGTTTAGTGAATGTTTAGCTGTTTGTTAGTGTTAGTATAGTGGTTGTGAAGTTATTAGTTTAATGAGTAAGTGTTTAGTGTATGTTTAGTTTAGGTTTTGAATGTGAGTGTTTAATGAATGTTAGTGTGTGAGTATTCAGTGAATGTTTTAAGTGTTTAGGGTTAAGTGAATGTTTTTGAAAGTGTTTAGTGAATGTTTAGTGTGTAAGTATTCAGTGAATGTTTAGTGAGTGTTTAGTGAATGTCTTGTGAATGTCAGTGTTTAGTGAATGTTTAGTATGTGAGTGTTTAGTGAATGTTTAATGAATGTGTTTAGTGAATGTTTGTTATTAGTGAATATTGTGTTTTAGTGTTTAGTGAGTGTTTAGATTTTAGTGAGTGTTTAGTGTGTAGTGACTGCTTAGTGAATGTTTAGTTTGTGTTTAGTGTATAGTGAGTACCAGTGGATGTTTAGTGTACAGTGAGTGCTTAGTGAATGTTTATGTTTGTGTTTAGTTTGTATAGTGAGTACTTAATGAATGTTTAGTTTGTGTTTAGTGTATAGTGAATACTTAGTGGATGTTTAGTGTGCAGTGAGTGTTTAGTGAATGTTTAGCTTGTGTTTAGTGTATAGTGAGTACTTAGTGAATGTTTAGTGTATAGTGAGTGCTTAGTGAATGCTTAGTGAGTGTTTAGTGTTTAATGAATGTTTAGGATTAAGTGAATGTTTACTGTTTGGGGTACAGTGAGTATTTAGTGAGTGTTTAGTGTTTTATGAGTGTTTAGTGAGTGCTTAGTGAGTGTTGAGTATTCAGTGAGTGTTTAGTGTTATTGAGTTTGAGTGTATAGTAAGTGTGAGTGTTTAGTGAGTGTGAGTGTATAGTTAGTGTATGTGTTTAGTGAGTGTAAGTGTTGTGAATGTTAGTGTTTAGTGATTGTAGAATATTCTTTAGTTAGTGTTTAGTGACTGTATGCAAAGAAAGTCCTGTAATTTACAGGAACCATTGATGCTAGACACTGCTTAGATCCAAGGGCAGATGCTTAGGCCTTGACCACAATGGCTGGAGTGCTTAGGCCAACCTCTTTTTGCAAGGTCATTTTTCCCTGTGAAATTGGGTCAAGTAATAATAATAATAATAATAATAATAACAACAATAATAATAAATAATAATAATAATTAATATAATAATAATAATAATAATAATAAAATAGTAAAATTTATGATAAAAATAATAATAGCAATAAAGTATGGTAATGTTAGGTTGAGCTTAGTTGTTCACGCTCTGTCTATCTAACTATCTTCTATCTATGTATCTATGCTGCCAACCCCTCCATTTCTCCCCCCACCAGAAACCCTCACCCCATAGTCCACCACCCACCCAGTTTTGGAGGTCATTTTCCAGCAATCACAGGCCTCCTTCCATGCCATGTTGAATGACTTTAATGAGTGATAACTGGGCAGGTTTCAAACCCTACCCCTGACCCCCTTCCCTTCCCCTTCCTTGTTTCACCTTCCCCTTCCCTTAGTGACTAATATGGTAATCTGACCTAGACAAAATTTGGCATGTGGTCATCATCTGACCCACCTTAGATAATAGGGAAGGTGCCAAACCCTTACCCCCTTCCACTTCCCCTTCCCCTTCCCCCATCCACCTTTCCCCTTCCCTTTGTGATAGTATGGTAACTGCTTGACCAATCTAGGCAAAATTTAGCATGTGGCTTCATTTGACCCAACTTAGATAATAGGGTAGGTTTTAGAGCGAGACGGAGAAAGCAAGGAGGAGGAAAACGAGAGAGAAAGGCAGAAGGATCGAGAGGGTAAAGAAAGGGCGTTGTAATGATGATGATGATGATCATGGAAAGCAGAAGCAAGAGGGAAATTCCGAAGCGTATAGGAAAAGGAGAGGAAGTCGCGGATTCTTATGAAGAAGGAAACATGATGACCTGAGTCTCCTCCTCCTCACTACTTAATAACCTCCTCGAAACGTCCATTCCGGGTGCGACCCGAAAATCGCCGGAATGGACGTTTCGAGTGAGGACCTATTTACCAGCGCGTCCTCATGAGTCTCACAGGGACCTCTGCACTGAGGACTGCCAACCGAAATGTTTATTAGTTTCTCTCTCTCTCTCATTAAGGGAGAAACTATTTTGTGTCTATTATGAGACAAAACCTAAAACTTGGCATTGACAGAGAGAGAGAGAGAGAGAGAGAGAGAGAGAGAGAGAGAGAGAGAGAGAGAGAGAGAGGAGAGATAGCAAGAAGCAGGCTAAGGAGGAGGAGGAGGAGGAGGAGGAGGAGGAGGAGGAGGAGCACAGCCACTGACAGATAACCCAGACTTCCACAAGAGAGGCCTCTAGTGTTATCCCAACAGAGGCTAACCCATGTTTGCCTGAAGATGACAACCTTGAAGGCTGTCCCCTACATGTTGCTAATGGATGGTTGCATATTGGTTAGCTTATGTTACTCTCCAAGCTATATCGCTTAACCTCTGCTAACATTAGTGGTTAGGAATTTGGTATCAAAGGTTATGCTAACACAGGTTATGATGGACTAGGCTACTATTATCCTAATTTAAGCTGTTTCAATAGTCAGGCCATGCAACTGTACGTTATCACATGTTATGCCAACAAGGTTCTGCTAATGAAGATTACTAAGGGCTTGATAACTGATGTTATTGCGCATTCTGCCCATCCCTTCCACCATCTCCCGCCTTACCCAATAATACTAAGGCTGAAGGCTGGGCAAACAATGCACAAGGGCTGTTCCACTATCATCCATCATCCATTGGGCCCCATCCACCATCTTCCGTCCCCATCCACTACCCTCCTTCCTTTCCGCCATCTCCCATCCTCCCTACCTCCCATCCAGCATCTCCCATCACATCAGCGGCAGTGGGGAGGTCCTCCTTCGATCCCACAACTCCCACAATATGGCTCCCTCCACCTGCCAAGGATTTCTCTTACTATTATTATATCAGCATCATCACTTACTCTCTCTCTCCCCTCTCCACCAGCGACAGAGAGAGAGAGAGAGAGAGAGAGAGAGAGAGAGAGAGAGAGAGAGAGAGAGAGAGAGAGAGAGAGAGACACACAGAGGAGTTGTGGGTAAAATAATTAACTAAGAGATGGTAACATCGTTCATATATACGTATCCAAATAGATAGATAGAGAGTAGAGAGAGAGAGAGAGAGAGAGAGAGAGAGAGAGAGAATAATGGGAAGGATATCGTCAACATTTCATAAGACCTCAGTCATCCATTCCTATGATGAGTAGGAAACTTGATGACAGAAATGGAGAAGACTGACCATGTTCTAAATCCTGCAGGCACACCAGAGACTCTCTCTCTCAGCAATTTAAGTGCATGAAAGTTATGGAATGAGGAAAGGCACCTGATACTGCTGAGAGCCACATAGGCCTAGTTTTTACCTAAAACAGACTTTCAAATTCAATTTTTTTATATATATATATATATATATATATATATATATATATATATATATATATATATATATATATATATATATATATATATATATATATATATATATATATTGCAGTGTGTGTGTGAATGTTGAACTATAAACTAAGGTCAGAGAATACAAGGTCTTCTCACGTGCAGGATTAACGCGGTAAGATGGGAGTTAAACGAGTCACGCGGTCTACTTGCTTTCTCCTCTGCCCAAGCTCTGTACAAATAGGAAAAACTTTTCTCCTGTTTCTCGTTGACTCTTTTAATATTAAAATTATGATTCATTCTTTAGGGAAACAAAGCCCATGTTGACATAATCATTTTTTAAATGTATTCTTCCAAACAATTACAACTGGAACTTAAAAACAGGCAAAACATTTTTCACTCTAATATACAAAACTCACACTCAAATACACATGGTTTATAAATATATGTATAAGGTTAACAATTATACAATTATGACCAACTTTTTCGTTGTTTACAATGATAACAAATAAATATCTTTCCATCGATTAAACGTTCCAAAAATTCAATGAGGTTTCATTAGCTTCTCATTTGTTCTACTTATAGTGCCGATTCTTGTGCCATCCCCTTCGGTTCTTTAGTTCCTAGAAAGTCATACTCGGGGAAACTTACGGGCTACAAAACCACCCACATATTGCATGCCTCCTTTTTTCAGTTTTGTCTTCATTGTCATCCTGCAATTTCTCCATTGGCAAACGAAACAATACTGCCGATAAGCTTAACGCTTTCTGAAGAGATGTTTCTTCAGCCTCGTAAGAAGTGCTTTAGTTATCAAGTTAGAAAATGAGACTCAGTCATATTATCGCTAATACACTCAACATTGTATTTGCGCCTTTGATAGAGTTCTCTTTTCCCAGGATGGGCTCAAACTTCCAGCTTTAAATTAACAGGTGATGGGTGCTGATGATATGCACCCATTTAACGATACAGCCGTGGCGGTTCCAGTCCATCTCATTCAACCTATGAGTCAAGATGTATGATATTGCAAAATTTCACCTAACATCCCTGGAAAGAAATTTGCAAGGTATCACAAGGCCTTTTTGGAAAGGGTAAAGTCCTTTTCCTCCCAGACTTTTCATTGTTCTGGATAGGTGTATCATCTCTTGCAATGTTTTGTTTTGGTTTCTAAGATTAGCCCGTAAGCATTCCATGAAGACTTTCTATCGAAAGGCACTCCAGAACTGAATAAATCAAACCACTTATCAACAAGGCAAATGAACTGGATTGCACTCTCCCAGTGCCTATCCACAATCAGACCTTTTCTCCTAAGTGTTTGAGATTTTTGTGAGTGGCAGAGTAACTGTAACGCTAATTTCACTGTCGTACCCTCCACACCTGTAACACTTGAATGCTTTTCAAATAGTTTTCGAGTTGTCATTAGATCACCTTTTATTTTTCTTCGCACTAGTTCCCTGACTCAACAAGCAGTCCTACAGTCCGACAACCTAGATCCATGTCTAAGAAAGCGAAGTGTTTCTGATGAGTTTTATCAAGTGAGGAGCATCGGCAAATACATGTATTTCCCTGCAATAATCCGCAGGATTAACAATGTTGATTAGCCTGAAGTTACGCCATTGCCTACTGGAATTCCATAACTCATTTGTTGCCCCAAGTCATGAACCATACCAACTATAGGAAATCCAACTCTCGCTATCTTAATGATGAATTCAAATAGGAGAATTTTAGTTATATCGGTGTGGAAATTACAATGAATAAGCGGTTTCCAAGGTCTGACCTTTACACATTGCACTTTTGAGCTAGGTTCATATAAAGCATCTGTGCCTTTATCATAACTCCATCTTTTTGCGACACTACACTTTTCGTCCATAGGAAATCTATGAAGAATTAGATCCCTATTTTTTTCCTATTTTCAAAGTTCCCGTTTACTGCACAAGATTTGGCTCATATCACTTAAACTGTCTAAATTGCAGCAAGAAAGAAAAAAATATAAGGCCGCTATTACAGACATATCAATACCGGGAAGCAAGGCCGGCAGTGTTTGTTTTGTAAACGAACCGATCAGTCAGAGATCACCGGGCGACCGTGAGTAGACCGCGACGTCACAACCTCTACCTGCGCATTAGATCCCAATTTTGGGTCAGCCGAGAAGACTCCCGCATTCTAGACCTTGCTATAAACCACAAGAGAAAAGTGGGGCTGACGAACACACAAAGCAACATGTCCGAATAACATCATTACATTTCAGGTGATTAGTTGCTGATTCTAATTAAAGCTTATCTAAGAGCAAGTTTTTCCATAAAATATATTTTATCTTGCTGACAGTCACACCAGTTGAGAGACTATGAAGGAGCCATGTGTGTCTGTGGTGACCAAAAGCAAACAGCACAACTGCCGAAGTCAACGTCTTGACAGAGCATTCGAATACGTGTTGCTGCACTCTGAACGTTTTTCTGTATTTTTCAAGTTTTAACGCAAACTGGCACAAGTCACACTGAATATCCTAATGTATATGCCATTATCAACATTTAATAAAGACTAGATTTTACTTAGAAGTGCGTTTATTTATACCACGTAATACAAAACAAACTTGAAGAGGGTATCAGAATGATGGCGACTCCCCGCCATCGCCACCTTGGCTCGAGCCGGGACCTCCACCACAGCGCGCTAAGTACCGCCATATTTCTGAGTTTTCTCATTCCCGTCTTTAGTAAATTCCAGAGACTCGTGTTTCATTTCCATGAAATTGTGTTTAAAACTTCATTCCCAGAAAACCAAGTCTCTCTTTCCAAAACACAGTGCTGACATTTCTGCAAACAATTTAAGCAGAGATCCAAGATGCTGTTCCATGAGCAGCGTAGTCTAGATATTAGTGAGAAATTAATCCCTAAGACCCTTAAGATGATAAAGGCTTAAAGAAGAAATAGAAGAGTTTAAAAGTGACTCATTTCTGACATGATACAAGAATCCTCTGACCAGAACTTTTGTCTCTGAATGAACGCCTCTGTCAGATCTTGCCTACGACTGGCTCTATATATAGTATGGTATATATAGATATAGGTAACATCATGGTCTATTTACAAGTGGCAGATGACCATATTAAATAAATATCCCCATATAATAAATATCACTGTCAATCAAAAAGAAATCTATCAGCATTAAAGACCCAAAGGGAAAAGACTTTGAAAATATGTGATTATATCTGGTGATGCAGGTTCTGGAAAGACCACAATTCTCTGTTCCTATGCAGAGGGATGGTGCAAGAAGACAACGGATATGCCAGAACTCTCTTCCTTCCCATTATTATAACATGCAGTTCAGAAATCATGACCAAGACAACTTTGATGACTACCTAAAGAGCTTGATTCCAGAAATTGTTGCTCGAACATCCCTTTGATCTTGTCAGATCGGTAGTCCACAAAACAAAGTGTTTGGTCTTGTGTGATGGCTATGATGAGGCCAATAAATGAAATCTAAAACTATCTTTTATTAAGAAATGCTATCACTTGCTTCAAATCAGATGAAGTTTGTTGTCATCAACACGTCCAATGAACACCAGGGACTAACAAAAATTGTGAACAAAGAAAAAAACGGAAGAATCAATAAAATCTTTTAGGTCTAGGAAGAGGACATGAAATTGATCACAGAAAAGCTCATTTGCCACCTGGTAAAAATAATGGCGTTTATTTAATCAGGAAAGCAGATGAAGAAAGAGCTGCTTTCAGAAAATAGAAGAAATATTTTTGTTTTAGAGCCATCCTGCAAACCCCATTGTATTTTAACCTGTTTGGCCTCCTTATACATTGAGTGTCCAGAGTTAAGGGATGAAATTAGCACCAGGAATCAGTCCCTACTTACAGCTGACGAAAGGTTAAGATCAAGAGAATTTTACCGAATTTAAAACAAAAATATCTGAAGAATCACTGAAACATTTATTTGATGCACTACACAATGAAAATGGTCTCTTCACCTTTCATTTATGACTATTTTAATGGTCTGATTGCAGATGTTAAGAAGTTTACAAAACCCTGACAAAAAGTAAAGAAAAAAGCGTTTTGTTCACTTTGATGATCATGTAATCCTATTTCAAAAAAAAAAACAAACAAGCAACTGGAGATTCGTAAATGTCCTGCTGCCACAGACACAGAAGTGATGGGAGCCTGCCTGCAGAGTCCCATCCTGCGATGACATCATCACATCAAACTGTAAGGAGACTGCAAGAAGGGGAAAAAAGTCTATTTTTAATGTGCTGCAAATAAACAAGATTATGGGATGGAAGAGATTTATATTTTTATAACATTATATTTATAAATTCAATAGACATATATTTCTTATACCATATATATAATATATATATTATGAAATTTTTATCACACCGTGATTTGTATACAATCATGAAGATTCAAATGTATGTATCATATATCAAATTCACGCTCCCAGGACGCTCTTTGAAGCCAATCCATCAGAAAATGGAATGTGATAAATGAAGGTTGGAACCCATCGACACGAACACAGATGGAGAGAAGAACTTCTCTGAAGAACTCAGTGGATGTTACCACAAAACTCAAGAGTCTTTATGTCATTCCGTCTGCTGTACTGTTTTAAACTGAGGCCCAAAGAGATTAAACTGCAGTTTACACCTTCACAAGTAGATATATTTCGTTTTGAGTGAACACATCTTATTATGAAATCAGGAATGTTCGCACGATTTTATATCCAGATATATCTAAAAAATGGGACTCAAATTCTTGGAATATCATCTGAAGAGGCTTTGGCTCCAGTGGATTATTTATGTAAGTTATAATTTCTTCTTCTTCTTCTTCCCATCTTCTTCTTCAACCTTTAATCTTTAGGTATATTCAGCGACTCAGTGGACCTTCATGCCATTACTCAAACTACTTTAGCTTTTTAGTCATATTTCTGCTGTTCTGTTTTTTCTTTTCTTCTTCTTCTTCTTTGGTATTGACCTCCTGATATTAGACATTTGTAGAGCAACTCTGAAGAAGAAAAAGAAGAAGTGAAGAAGAAGAATTTCAAGAAGAAGAAGAAGAAGAAGAAGAAGAAGAAGAAGAAGAAGAAGAAGAAAGGAAAATATCAATGTCACTGAATTGCTTCTTTGTTTCTAATAGGGATTTTAAAGAGTTACGTCGATACATCGGCACGTTTGTTTTTCTTCTCTCTGTCTCATCTCACTGGAGGCTAATATATATATGTCATATATATATATCGATGGGTATATATATTATATATTATATATATATATATGATAATATATATATATATATATATATATATAATATATATATATGTGTGTGTGTGTGTGTGTGTGTGTGTGTGTGTTTATGTATATATATATGTAATTGTTATATAATATTCAAAACAGCAACAGTTTAGTTATGCTGCTTTATATATATATATATAGTCATTATTATAATTATTATTATTACTATTTTCTGTTGTTGTAGATATTAATATATAATAATAATAATATATAATAATAATAATATATATATAATAACATATATATATAATACTCCAATAATAATACCATAATAATAATAATATCTCAAAATTCCTCTCATTTGTTTTGTCCCACAGATTTGAGAATTTATGATGATGGAAGACTACTTGCTTAGAGAGCATTCATCCATTTTCCTCTTGACTGTCCTCACTCAGTAAAGGAACTGACATTAAGATACGACATGAGAGATGCTGTCATACAATATGTTGCCCAAGTCATAAACAGGACTTTGGTTCCACAAGCAGAAACTAATTCAGGAGGAACCACTGATTTGGAGATTGAATTTCTCAAGTATCCATCTGATATCCAAAGTCAACCTTCACTTTTGAAACTGTTCCTGTTCCTATATTCAATTCTATCTTATCCGAAACCAGCAGAAAAAAAATATTTCCTCCTTCCTTTTATAAATAAATGAAAAACAGAAGAAGCAAAATGAGTAACAGGAGGAGGAATTCTCCCGAAAGAAGAAGGAGAGGCCAGAAAAGGAAGAGCTTCAATATATAATAATAATGGGGAATAATAAGAGTAATGAGTCTACTAGACTTTATTCTATTTCTGTTTTCACCTCCTACTATCCTACAAAATCATCTCAGTTATCACAGGGTGATTCTCCTCAGTCAACTGTTTATATACAAAGATTGAGAAATATATTATATTCAAAATCACATCTATATACATATATATATATATATATATATATATATATATATATATATATATATATATATATATATATATATTTCATGATATTGCCTTTGTAATACGTATATCCTCCTATATTTTGACATATTTACTTTTTTTTCCATGTTTATGTGTAATGATAATGATTGTTGAAATGTCATATTTAGTTTGGCATCAGATCTCAAAAGAACTAATGATTAAATAACTTGATAGCGTAATTTAGAATTGAATAATACAATTTTAATAGTAACGTGCAACTGTAGAACACACACACACACACATCTCATTCTTGGTAAAAGGGTATTATGTGAACACGTGTGTGTGTCCAGCAGGCTTGTTTCATTTCAATTGTCATTAGATGAGATAAGAGGGAGCGCTTTGTTTTGGGTTAGTGATGACAGGTTTGAAAACAAATGATGATTCGTCCCATACGGGCTCAAGACGAGTGATTTCATTGTTACATGTTGTTTGAGTCAATTTGTTTGAGAGAAAGAATACATGTCCTGATCAATTACGTCATGTTTTGTAAGATTGCGTTCAAAACGTTTTGCTGGGATGACGTAACTTTCCTTCTAGAAGCTTCTCCATTGTATCTCGCACCCAAAATGCTTTAATGACGTCACCTCCTGCTTCTAGAACTTCCTTTTGTATCTCGTTACCCAAAATGCTTTAATGACATCATGTAATTGTTTCACGTGTTACTGAATCCTAAAATTTGTTTCATTCTGATTTCTGAGACCAGTCGATTTGGTTCCATCTCTCTCTCTCTCGTTCTTAGAAAGAGATTATTTTAACGTAAATTTTGTGGTCACTTTTAACATTAACTTTTGAGATCTGAATTTAGTAAAGTAATTTAGTTTGTAACGGCGCCTGGTAAAAAGTGTGTTTTGTGGTAACGCAGCTGCAGCAAGTGATTTACAGAGGTTTTCACAAGTTTGTGTAAGATAACGTGAATTTTACTTATTAATACCATGGTATGATAAGTTAGAAATTTTTAACAAGTGAAATCATTATTGATAAATCTTATGTGTAGTTTTGTGTTTTTTTTCTATTTACAATTTCTTTATATTTTCACATTTTTTATGTTTGTGATGTAACATTTATTTACATAGCATTTTAAATATTTCTTGGTAATTTAATTTAAATTTAACATTGCATACTTGATTTCATTTATTAAGAACATTGTTTTTCTTTTTTGAATTTTAAATCTTGAGTAATTCTTGATAGTTTAAATTTTGCTTGATTAATTTAAATTCTGATAAAAGTTTTTTGAATTAGTTTTGTTTCATAATTTAATTCAAGAATTGATTAAGTTTTGTGTTATTTTCAAGTAATAATAAATTTTTCAGATTGTTAATTCTAATAATTGTGAATTTATATAAACTTTGAATTTAAAAATAAATTTTTGTATTTAACATTTTTAGAAAACAGTGTTTCATTTATTGATCACCAGTGAATAGGGTTGATTGTGTGTGCATAAGGCAAAGTGATAAACATGTTTTGTTCTTTTAGTTTTGCTAAAGTGAATTAAGACCAGGGAAACAGTTAGAGTTTTTGATGGAGTGATGCCCTTTTAGTCTAGAATATTTCTAGTTTAATTTTTGATACCTCACACATATTCTGATAGACTTAGTTTGATTTTTCAAGTATTGATAAATAAGTTTTTCTTAAGGGATCACTGTTACCTTTAGAGTACTCAGTCGTAACAATTAATGTTATGAGAGTTCAGGTATCTGGCTGAAGTGAGGTATATTTTTGAATTTTGAGATTAGTTGTTTAATAACCAGGTACTTGATACGCATCGTGACATTATATTGTTTGGTGCCCAGAGACCCATCATGGAACAAAACAAAATATCACTCTGGTTTATGGTTTATACTGGTGGTGTTAGGGATATATTTTGATAGGAGAGTGACCACATAGTTATTTTTTGCTTTGTATTGTGAATTATTTAGTTGAGTAACTTAGAGAAAATGGCTCTGTTCAATGTTCAGAGGTTTTTAGCAACTCCTTCCATCCAAGAGTTATCTGAATCCAACCTGATTAAGGCACAGTGGATTGCTTTAGCAGTGGCATGTGGGGGTAATGTGTCTAGTGGTATGATAGACTCTGGTAAAGTAGATGAAGAGTTGGGAGAGGTGCAAGAATTGTTGAATGCAGCTGAGGCAGAATTTACAGATAAACATGAGCAAAAGAAAGAGAAAAGTGATGCAGAAGCAGAGCTTAGACGTATAGAAGCAGAAGAAAATTTGATTAAGCTGAGGATACAGGCTGAAAGAGAGAAAATGCAAGCAGAAAGAGAAAGAGAAGATAGAGAGAAAAGAGAAAGAAAGGAAAGAGAAGAAGAAAAGAAGAAGAAGAAAGAGAAAGAGCAAAAAGAGAAAGAAAAAGAGAAAGAAAAGCAAAGACACAAAGATTATGGAGATGGAGTTAATAAAAGCTCGATCCACATTACCTGTAACACCATCTAACCCTACTCAAGGTAATTCAGACCCTGTATTTGATGTAGTAAGAGTGCAGAAATTAATTCCAAAATTTACAGAAGAAGCCCCAGATGAGTTTTTTGATCACTTTGAAAAAGTAGCTTCAGGTATGGGATGGCCAGAGGATAAATGGTCGGTCTTGTTACAGAGTGTTCTCATTGGTAAAGGAAGAAGTGCCTATTTAGCCTTATCAGCTGATCAGTGTAAAGAGTACAAGGTACTTAAACACAATGTGCTACAAGTTTACCAGATGACCCCTGAATATTATAATGAAAGATTCAGATCTTTGAGAAAGGATGACAAGATAACTTTCTTGGATTATGCCTACAAAGTAAGAAGATGTTTTAAGCAATGGTTGGAGGCTGCTAAAGTTAAATCTATGGACGAACTTGAAGAGTTAGTAGTCCTAGAACAATATCTTAGAGGAATTCCTGAACACATAAGAGCCTATTTAAGAGAGAGAGAGGTTAAGAAACTTGACAAAGCTGCTACATTGAGTGAAGATTTTAATATAATTTCTAGCAAAAGAAATTATAATGTCAAATACCAGAACCAACAACGCACAGGTTTCAGATCTCATCCAAATTTCAGGAACATTACAACTGGAAATCCTTCTAGTGGCTATGCCAATACAAAGCCAGGTAACACCCTCAGCAATTGAATGTTAAATCCTCATCATCCAGTCTGTTTTCAAGACAGATACAGAAGACTAATGTTGTCTGCTACAAGTGTGGAAGAGTAGGACACTGCAGTCGAGATTGTTATCAGACACAACAGCAGACCAAACCAGTTGGTCAAGTGGTTAAAGGTAACCAGGTGAAGCAAACTACGAAGAGCAGTGTGGGGAAGACTGAGACTAAACAAGCAGAGTGTTTAGCAACCAGTGGAAATGTAACTTCAAGCAGTGAGTGGCTGAGCAGCTTGGAGGCTTTTAAGCCATATATCTATGAAGGTACGCTGACAACTCAAGGAGGAAGTGTGCAGGTACCAGTCAAGGTATTACGTGATACAGGAGTAACCATAGTGTGGTAGTTCGTGGTGCTCACCCACAGTTGGAGAAGAATCTCACTGGAGATTCAGTTATTTTGAAGGGTATAGGAGGAGAAGAGGTAACTCCTATATGCCGCTTGCATTTGTCCTGTGAATTGGTGACAGGAAATGTTGATTTTGCTGTAAAGGACTCACTAGCTGTTGAAAGGTGTACATGTTTTACTGGGTAATGAAGTTGGTGGTGTACCATTTGTTCCTTGTCCTATAGTGACAGACAAACCATTAAGGATTAGTCCTACTGTAGATTTAGAGAAGAAAAACCCCCACCTGTTTCCAAGTTGTGTAACTACCAGGAGTATGAAGAGAACTATGTCTGCAAGTGAAGATACTGAGGATTTACCTGCACCAGAAGAATCAAGTGACGGATCTTTAAGATTAGAAGAACTGTTCCAGGAAAGTGAAGTTTCCCCTAGTGTTAGTAATGAAGAGATTTCCCAAGAAGAAGAGGATCCTGTTGTTATTGAAGAGACTCCGAGTAGTCAAAGTGTTCCTGAAGATAGTAGTGAAACTACAGAGGCAGAGTTAGCAGGTATGGAGAATTCAGCCCTTGAAGTTGGTCAAATGACAAGACAGAAGCTATTGAAACTGCAGAAGAGGGATACAACGTTGGCTGATTTGTTCTTCAGAGTTGTTGATCAAGAAGAGATGCAACAAACCTCCACCTGTTATTATCTAAAGGAAGGATTGCTAATGAGGAAGCATCGACCTACAGATATACCAGGAAATGCTGAATGGGGTGAATATCATCAAATTTTGATTCCATATCCATTGAGGAAACAAGTTGTAGCAGTAGCGCACGAGTCTGGACATATGGGAATCAGGAAGACTGTTGAGAGGATTATAAAGTATTTTTTCTGGCCTGGACTTCACAAGGACGTTAGCAGATTTTGCAGATAGTGTCACACATGCCAGATAGCTGGGAAACCGAATGAAACCATTCAGAAAGCACCCCTACTACCCATAGAAGTTAGAGGAGAACCCTTTAGCAAGGTAATTATAGATGTGGTTGGGCCACTTCCGAAAACAAAGAAAGGAAATGAATATCTATTAACATTAATGTGTCCAGTGATTAGGTATCCTGAGGCGATACCTGTAAGAAGTATAAGTGCAAAGGTAATTGCTGAGAAGTTGGTGGAGTTTTTCTCCAAGTTTGGAATACCAGAAATTGTGCAAAGTGATAGAGGAACGAACTTTACTTCAAAATTATTCCAGGATGTGATGAACTTGTTAGGAGTAAAACAACAGTTATCAACTGCTTATCACCCAGAGACTCAAGGAGCCTTGGAAAGGTTCCACCAGACATTGAAAAGTATGTTAACTAAGTATTGTAATGAATCAGGAAGAGAATGGGATGCTGGTTTACCTTTAATGTTATTTGAAGTTAGGAATGCTTATCAAGAAAGCATGGGATGTTCACCAAATGAAATGATTTTTGGTCGAGACATTAGAGGTCCATTGAAGATTCTTGCAGAGAATTGGGAAGAAAATCAAGAGGAAATCCAAGGAGAATATGTGAAGAACTTGAGGAAAAGATTAAGAGAAATTAGAAAATTTTCTTTAGAAAATTTGAAAATAAGTCAAGAGAAAATGAAAAGAAAATATGATGTTAAGACTAAGCTAAGAAATTTTAGTATTGGACAGCAAGTTCTAGTGTTCTTACCAGTGAAAAGATTTCCCCTTACCAATAAGTTTCAAGGTCCTTATAGGATAATAGAGAAGTTAAGTGATCGAACTTATGTGATTGAAACACCAGGAAGAAGAAAACGACAGAGGAAGATACATGTGAATCTTTTGAAACCTTACTTCTCAGAGACTAAAACTGAAACAGTGTCAATAACACAGACAACTTCATCTACAGAGGACGATGATGGTTACGAATTGGGAGCTGAAAACAAGATGAACAATTCTTCAATATTAGAAAATTTGGAAGATAAACTAAAACATCTGAGTGTTGAGCAAAGTAGTGAATTAAGTGAAGTGATTCAAAGTTTCCTGAAATTTTTGCAGATGTACCTAGGCATACCAATCTGACAAAGCATGAGATAAAGATCAGAGAAGATGGAAAACCTTTTAAAATGAGAGCTTATCGCTTATCACCTTTTCATCGAGATGTTTTGAAGAAAGAAGTTGAATATTTGTTGCAGCATGGATTAGCAGAACCCAGTTCAAGTCATTATAGTTCTCCTTGTGTGTTAGTGAAGAAACCAGATGGCTCATTTAGGATTTGTACTGATTATAGGAAACTGAATTCCATCAGTGTGGCTGACAATTATCCCTTGCCTCTTATTGATCAATTACTTGATAATATTGGGCAAGCCAAATTTGTTTCCAAGATAGACTTGTTGAAAGGATATTATCAAATTCCCTTAGATGAGAATGCTAAGTTGCTGTCAGCTTTCATTACTCCTTTTGGACTGTATCAATACACTGTTTTGCTGTTTGGTCTGATGAATGCACCTGCAACATTCCAGCGAGTGATGGATCAACTACTAGGATCAATAGAAGGAGTAGGTGTATACCTTGATGACATTGTGATTTATTCTAATACATGGGAAGAACATCTGAAGATATTAAGAAAAGTGTTCAAGAAACTACGGGAAGCAGGACTAACAATCAACTTACAAAAGAGTGAGTTTGGAAAGGCAACTATACAGTATCTAGGATTTGAAGTTGGAAAAGGCCTTCTCGCTCCTATTGATGCTAATGTAGAAGGTATCCGTAAGTCTACCCCTCCTGCTACGAGGAAACAGCTCCAAAGATTTTTGGGCATGGCTGGATTTTATCGCTGATTCTGTCCAAATTTCTCAGCCGTAGTAGCTCCCTTTTAACTGACTTAACCAGTCCTAAAAGAAAGTTTGTTTGGACTCCAGAATGTCAAGAATCATTTGAGAAGGTTAAAGCCATATTAACTTCAAGACCAGTGCTTCAAGTTCCAGACTTCAATAAAAAGTTTGTGATACAAGTTGATGCATCCGACTGTGGAATTGGAGCTGTTCTACTTCAAGAAGATGACAACAGAATCTTCCATCCAGTATGTTTTATGTCTTCAAAGTTGAAAAAGCACCAGAAAACTTACTCAACAATCGAAAAAGAAACATTAGCATTAATCACAGCATTGAAAAAGTTTGAAGTGTATGTGAACCGACCTAGGAATGAAGAAATTTTAGTGTTGTCGGATCACAACTCAATCTCATTCATCAATAAGATGAAAAATAATAATATGAGACTGACCAGGTGGTCTTTATGCCTGCAACCGTATAATGTAAGTGTTAAACATATTTCAGGAAAAGATAATGTCATAGCAGATTATTTATCCCAAAGTTGTGAATCGTTGGATTCAAACCTGGGATAAGTAAATCTTCTGGGGGAGGAATTTCATGATGTTGCCTTGTAATACGTATATCCTCCTATAATTTTGACATATTTACTTTTTTCATGTGTTATGTTTAATGATAATGATTGTTGAAGTGTCATATTTAGTTTGGCATCAGATCTCAAAAGAACTAATGATTAAATAACTTGATAGCGTAATTTAGAATTGATAATACAATTTTAATAGTAACGTAATTTAGAACGAATATCTTTCTTGGTAAAAGCGTAATATATGAACACGTGTGTGTGTCCAGTAAGGCTTGTTTCATTTCAATTGTCATCAGTTGAGATAAGAGGGAGCGCTTTGTTTTGGGTTAGTGATGACAGGTTTGAAAACAAATGCCGATTCGTCCCATACGGGCTCAAGACGAGTGATTTCATGTTGTTACATGCGTTGTTCGAAGTCACGTATGCCACTTGGAGAGAAAAAGAATACATGTCCTGATCAATTACGTCATGTTTTGTAAGATTGCGTTCAAAACGTTTTGCTGGGATGACATAACTTTCTTCTAGAAGCTTCTCCATTGTATCTCGCACCAAAAATGCTTTAATGACGTCACCTCCTGCTTCTAGAACTTCCCTTTGTATCTCATTACCCAAAATGCTTCAATGACATCATGTAATTGTTTCACGTGTTACTGGAATCCTAAAATTTGTTTCATTCTGATTTCTGAGACCAGTCGATTTGGTTCCATCTCTCTCTCTCTCTCTTTCCTAATTAAAGAGATTATTTTAACGTAGTGTTTTGTGGTCACTATTAACATTAACTTTTGAGATCTGAATTTAGTAAAGTTATTTAGTTTGTAACGGCACCTGGTAAAAAGTGTGTTTTGTGGTAACGCAGCTGCAGCAAGTGATTTACAGAGGTTTTCACAAGTTCGTGTAAGGTAACGTGAATTTTACTTATTAATACCATGGTATGATAAGTTAGAAATTTTGAACAAGTGAAATCATTATTGATAAATCTTATGTGTATTTTTGTGTGTTTTTCTTATTTACAATTTTTACTTTATATTTTCACATTTTTTATGTTGCGATGTAACATTTATTTACATAGCATTTTAAATATTTCTTGGTATAATTTAACATTGCATACTTGATTTCATTTATTAAGAGTTTTTCTTTTTAAATCTTGAGTAATTCTTGATAGTTTAAATTTTGCTTGATTAATTTAAATTCCTGATAAAGTTTTTGTGAATTAGTTTTGTTTCATAATTTAATTCAAGAATTGATTAAGTGTTGTGTTATTTTCAAGTAATGGTAAATTTTTCAGATTGTGAATTGTAATTAATTGTGAATTCTAGTTATAAACTTTGAATTTAAAAATAAATTTTTGTATTTAACATTTTTAGAAAACAGTGTTTCATTTATTGATCACCAGTGAATAGGATTGATTGTGTGTGCATAAGGCAAAGTGATAAACATGTTTTGTTCTTTTTAGTTTTGCTAAAGTGAATTAAGACCAGGGAAACAGTTAGAGTTTTTTGATGGAGTGATGCCCTTTTAGTCTAGAATATTTCTAGTTTAATTTTTGATACCTCACACATATTCTGATAGACTTAGTTTGATTTTTCAAGTAATAAATAAGTTTTTTTCTTAAGGGATCACTGTTACCTTTAAAGTACTCAGTCGTAACAATTAATGTTATGAGAGTTCAGGTATCTGGCTGAAGTGAGGTATATTTTTGAATTTTGAGATTAGTTGTGTAATAACCAGGTACTTGATACGCATCGTGACATTATATATATATATATATATATATATATATATATATATATATATATATATATATATATATATATATATATATATATATATATAGTCTCAGTCTTGGGCGGTTACTTATGATAAATAATATTGCCAAGACCAGGAAGAACATTCTTTATTGTGCGAGCTTTCGAAATATAAAATCTCATCATCAGGCTGAAAAAACCGACAGGATGAGAATCAATAAAATTACAATAAAATGAATTGTCGTAATAAATCTTCAGCAAATACTAACAAATATATAAAATGAACAAGTAAATACAAATTAAAAGATTGAGCAATAAAATAACGAAAAATTAAAAACACAAACATAAAAATATGAAAATAAAACTAAGGTGAAATGTAAACAAACTACCACTCACAAAATAAAATATTTAACGACCTAATTGAGTACCTACTATGAAATTACACGATAGCTAGTTGAATACCAGACGAGTTGTTGTTCAATTCCAGCTTCATCTTTTTTTAACCAATTCAGCTCTGAAATTAAAAGGTCAGTCTATTTTGAACAAAAGACAGTACCCGAAAATCCAGGTCAGTGAAGGATGATCCTGTGCAAACTGTGTTTCTCTAATGGCAGAAAGGGTGGTTTGGAAAGGGAAACCTGGTTCTAATAGAAAGACCTCTGTGTTCCAAAATTCTGTGTCTGAGCCAGCAGGAACTGGATCCCACGTATCACCAGACCACACTGCAGTGAAGTGAACGACACAGGAATTAGATCCACAGGCAGTGTGAGCTTCTCTCAAAGTGATATTTTTGTAAAAGGATTACAGAAAACAAACCGGAAACTAATTTGAAAACAATGCTTAAGCATTTCTTGTAACTTTTTCGGACCATATATAGCTACTATGACCAAGGTAAGGCAATTTAATGTACTTTACATCTTTACTAGCAGTAGTAGTTGTACACCGGTCTGGGACAAAATTTAATTTAAAAAATTTTTCAGAACTTTGTAAAATACAAAAATGGGTATACAGAAATAGTGGCAAATTTGAGACCTCTGTTTATAGGAAAAGTATTTTTACTGGCTTGGGATTGAATTACCTCAGCTTTTCGCCAAAGTTGTATAAGATGAACTCAATACGCACTTTGATAAATAGAGCCTACAATGTTTGTTGTGATTTTAATTTATTTCATCAAGATATGGTTTTCCTCCAGAATTATTTTTCTGAAAACTCATATCCCATTTTTGTATTTTACAAAGTTCTGAAAAATTTTTTAAATGAAAAGTTTTGTCCCAGACCGGTGTACAGTACTGCTAGTAAAGATGTAAAGTACATTAAATTGCCTTACCTTTGGTCATAGTAGCTATATGGTCCGAAAAAAAGTTACAAGAAATACTTAAGCACTGTTTCCTCAAATTAGTTTCCGGTTTGTTTTCTGTAATCCTTTTACAATAAGATCACTTTTTGAGAGAGAAGCCTACTCTGCCTGTGGACCTTAATTCCTGTGTCGTTTACTTGTTTACTTGTTCGCAGTGTGGTCTGCGATACGTGGGATCTAGTTCCTGCTGGCTCAGACACAGAATTTTGGAACACAGAGGTCTTTCTATTAGAACTAGGTTTCCTTTCCAAACCACCCTTTTCTGCCATTAGAGAACACAGTTTAGCACAGGACCATCCTTTCACTGACCTGGATTTCGGGTACTGTTTTTTTGTTCAAATAGACTGGACCTTTTAATTTCAAAGTCGCTGACAATTAAAAAGATGAAGCCGGAATTGAACAACAACTCGTCTGGTATTCAACTAGCTATCGTGTAATTTCATAGTAGGTACTCAATTAGGTCGTTAAATATTTTACTTGTGAGAGGTAGTTTGTTTACATTTCACCTTAGTTTTATTTTCATATTTTTATGTTTGTGTTTTTAATTTTTCGTTATTTTATGTCTCACCCTTTTAGTTTGTATTTACTTGTTCATTTTATATATTTCGTTAGTATTTTTGCTGAAGATTTATTATGGCAATTCATTTTATTGTAATTTTATTGATTCTCATCCTTGTCGGTTTTTTCAGCCTGATGATGAGGTTTTATACCTCGAAAGCTCGCACAATAAAGAATGTTCTTCCTGGTCTTGGCAATATTATTTATCATTAAGCTATATATATATGTATGTATGTATGTATATATATACTGTATATGTATATATATATATATATATATATATATATATATATATATATATATATATATATATATATATATATATATATATATATATATATATATATATATATATATATATACATATATATATATATATATATATATATATATATATATATATATATATATAGAGAGAGAGAGAGAGAGAGAGAGAGAGAGTTGAAGTCGCCTCCTTCGTCGCCATGGCAACGCATCTGATGACGTCACACACACGTGATCAGAATGTGATGGCCGGTTCCATCCCTTCCTGTCCCCCCCCTCCCTTCCCTCCATTTTTGGTCTTTAGAGACCAGTCTCAGTTTTAGAGACCAGTTTCAGTTTGAGACCAGTTTCAGTCTTTAGAGACCAGTTTCAGTGTTTGAAGACCAGTTTCAGTTTTAGAGACCAGTTTCAGTCTTTAGACCATTTTTGGTCTTTAGAGACCAAACTCGGAGTTTCAACTGAAGGCCCGTCCCTGGATATCCTAGGGTCCAAAGTCCCTCCGGCCACCTTTTCCTAATTTCGTTTTTGATCCAACTGCAACCATTTGGAGGCAATTTCCTTCAATTCTGGACGATTCGGACCAAACTCGGAGAGGGGGTGGGGGCGCAACTGAAGGCCCGTCCCTGGATATCCTAGGGTCCAAAGTCCCTCCGGCCAAGGTTCCTTTTCCTAAATTCGGCCCTTTTGATCCAACTGCAACCATTTGGAGGCAATTTCCTTCAATTCTGGACGATTCGGACCAATTTTTTGGCGATTTTCGACGATTCTGATTAATTTTTGGTCAATCTTGAGCAGTTTTTTGTACAGTTTTGACCCATTTTTCCCCAATTTTCGACGATTTTGACTGATTTTAGGCCAATCTTGACCTGTTTTTGACAATTTCGACCCATTTTTGACCAATTTTCGACGATTTTGACCAATTTTAGGCTGAAAGAAAAGTAGCACTGTCACTGAATTTCCTGTTTCTCTTGATAAGAGACTCTTGTGTCTCAATACATCGGCATCTGTCTCTTTCTCTCTGTCTCTCTCTATACATATATTTAAAGGACACATATATGCATTTCATAGCTTCAATGCTTTAAGGTGTGATGAAAGAATTTTTGGAGCGAGATGGTACTGACCGAGCCGTCAGTTGCAAAATCTTTGTATTCAGCAAATAGTTTGATTCCTCAGCTCTCTGCGCGAGAAGCTCAGCAATATTGGCGGTCAGGTGATCTCCGAAGCGTTATGTATGTTTGTGAGTACATGCGTTACTTTGATCTAGATTATGCCAAAATCTGCCCTAAAAGTGAGTTTGATCGTTCATTAACGTGATAGAACTGCAGTTGTCCAGCCATAGCTTTGGAGTGGGTCCAGGCTTTGAAAATCGGCAGATAAGATGTCTGTGGACTTGTTGGAATAACATATGGAATTGTGGTAGACTGTTTTTTTTGGACATGACTTTTAGTTATCGATTTGTGAGGATGTGTGATTTTGGGGATTTCCAGGCTATTAGCCATAATGAGACTTCTTTAATCAGAAGTGCTTTGCAGTTTAGAGTTTAGTTATCTGACTCGATAATTCATTTATTATGCATTTTAATCTTTGCTTTGTTTTGTTCATTTCTTGTTGGGTTATTTGAATAATAAACCTATTTTTGTAGAAACGATTGTGTTTCTTTAAATAGTCCATTTAGTTGCTTTGTGAGAATGAGAGAGGTTGGGTAGATGAGCTTTGGAAAACGATGAGAGAGAGGGATTCGGGAGAGAGAGAGAGAGAGAGAGAGAGAGGGGAAAAAAATGTGAGTGTGTTCATGGGTGAACCTTTCCACGTTTTTTTCCTGAGGTCGGATCGCTAAGATCACGCTACGTACACTTTCAAAAAAGTGTTGATTCTGTTCCCCGTAACACATATCATTGAGTTTGTTCAATATTATATATATATATATATATATATATATATATATATATATATATATATATATATATATATATATATATATATATATATATATATATATATATATATATATATATATATATATATATATATATATATATATATATATGTGTGTGTGTGTGTGTGTGTGTGTGTGTGTGTGTGTGTGTGTGTGTGTGAGTGTTGAGGAGGAAGAGCGAGTGAGAGAGAGAGGTCAAGTACAGGAGGTGTTAATTAATATCCTGCCATTTTTATCTTTCCTCAGATCGAGACTTGAAGCTTCTGCTCCAGTCGCTGACTCTTCCGCCATTGAGGAAAATAGCTTTTTGGCCTTCTAAGATACCTGATGATGTCGAAGACTTGAAGAACCTCTGCAGGCAGAAAGGAATCAAAATGTTAGGTCTTGGGCGCCATACATTTAACGTTATGGAGAATCCTGATAGTGAAGAAGAAGAAGAAGAAGAAGAAGAAGAAGAAGAAGAAGAAGAAGAAGAAGAAGAAGAAGAAGAAGAAACGGATGATGAAGAAGAAAAGAGGAGAAAAAGACAAGAAGAAGATGAAGAAGAGAGAGAGAAGAAGAGAAGAAGGAGAGAAGAAGGAGAAGAAGGAGAAGGGGAAGAAGGCTCCACCTCCAGGGAGAGAGAAGTCACACAGTGAACAATTGAAGAAGACGCATCGCAGGAAGGAAGGAAAGAAGGAAGGAGCCACCTGCCTCCTGCTGTTGCTGCTGCTGTTTCTCTTGAAAGGCTTTCAGCCATTTTCGTCCCAGGTCTCTTTTGCTCCTTTACTTCCTTTATTCTTTCTTTCTTTAGAGAGAGAGAGAGAGAGAGAGAGAGAGAGAGAGAGAGAGGTCAATATTTAGACCTGTATTTCTCATGCCAACAGCAAGTCTATCCTTCACTGCACGTCTCTCTCTCTTCTCTCTCTCTCTCTCTCTCTCTCTCTCTTTCTCTCCTGTAAGGGTGGCTTCACGGGAGAAATGAGAGATTATTCACTGCCTCATTCACACTCCCACTGCTGGTTCAGGGAGAAGGAGGAAGAGGAGAAAGAAGACTTCCAGATTACAAGTCACTGAATATGCCTTTATATACCCTTCCGTTTCAACACCTGCCCCTCCCCCATCCCCCTCCCTAGCACTTTCTAGGCCCTCCTCCCTCCTTCCCTCCCTTAGTCTCCCATTCTTCCCACATGACCAAGCCACCTGAAAGAAGCACTCTGCTCCATGTTTTCTGTGCTTCTGTTATGCTGTACTGCTGTCACTGAAAGGAAAGGAAACGAAAGGAAAGGAAAGGAAATGCTTCTCTCCCTCTGATGTGTCAAAGAGTTGATTTCAAATGAATGGATAAATAATTAAAATAAATACTTTATTCAAATGTTCAATTGTATTAATATTAGGGCCATATTCAACAGGGATCTCTCCTGACATAAACAGAAAACTATTCCTCCATATTTCAAGTTGTGTTGTTCTATATATATGCATTGTCATGTTTGCTTATCAGTAAGGATCACCTTTAAGAGTTTGAGACCCATATGGATATATACAAATATATATATATATATATATATATATATATATATATATATATATATATATATATATATATATATATATATATATATATATATATATATATATATATATATATATATATATATATATATATATATATATATATATATATATATATATATATATATATATATATATATATATATATATATATATATATATATATATATATATGATGACTCAAAATATGAAGTCAGAGAGACAAGGCTTGTGGATCCGATGGCGTCTCTCCTGGTGTTCTGAAATTGCTCCCAATACAGAGGATAAATATAATATTCAGTCTTGCTGCATTCTCTCATGCCATTTTTATGTCTTCTACTTCACATCTTAGTTTGTGGCCCATTGCCAAAATGTTGTTGTTGGCCAATCTGACAAGTATTGGGGACATTTTCAGATCACCGTCATGTGTCAGAACAATGTCAAATAATCCTCTGAATTCTGTTTACATACAGATGAGGAAATGACTAAGAACTGCTGGATATTGTTATCATTTGTTTTTTGTTTTTGTTTTCTAAAATGTTATGTCTGTCAGCTTCCTTCGTATTGTTTTGCAGGGGAAGAAAGTCCAGTAGTGGTCATTCATGAAGATTCCGCTGAAATGTTTATACACTATATATTATTGCTTCTTCTTAATTTAGCTGCATTTTAAGTACCACTTGTAAAAGTGACAATGTTGAAAATGTTATACAACATGATGTTTTTTCTCATTGTTCTGCTTTGACATGTTTTTATGACTCTTGAGATTTATTTGTTTATCTTTTATGTCCTTTTCTTGGACCATATTTAAGATACTGTTGTATTTTGTAGCTATAATATTGCACTCAATAGACTGACCTATATATCTGCCTATGTATCTATCCATATGGAAATAGTGAAATGCCGCCAAGGATGCTTTTGGCACGGTTTGGTGAATGTTCAAGAGTTGTTTCCTCAGTCCAGCTGAGTTGCTACTGAAGACTAAAAACCTGCACTATGTCGAGTCCATTGCATTTCCGGGTGTACCCTACAGGGCCACATACACCCGCCAAATATACGATTTCGGTGAAATGCTCAAGAGAGAGAAAGGGAGGGAGGAAGCTTCAGGAGACCCTCAAAGTTCTCTGGGAAGCTATTTTCTTTTCTTTTGTGTTCTTGATTTTCTTTGTAATATTAGACTTTATTTTGTATTCCTGTAAGCAATTTTTGTAGGTATGGGCTTTCTGTATTATTATCACACAAGAACTGGATGAATAAAAACCAAAAAAAAAAAAAAGATATCTTGTGAGAAACTGGCCTGCGCTTAATATTGATGCGCTTCCGGTTACTCGCTTGATGTCAGTTTGGTTAAAAGCAGCGGAAGGAAGGACAGTCATCCAAAATCACCGTCAGTCAGTCATTCGCCCAACGAACTTCGTCATGGACGCGGCAAAGGAAGACCGTTTACATTTATTATCCGCCTCCCCGGCAGGCAAGCAAGAATCATCGTGGCTGGGTATAGCTGCAGCGGCAAGACGTTATTAAAGTCAAACCTGACCTTCGTGAGGGTTTTGTTGGGACGAGTCACTTACGTGCGGTGCCAAACTTCCATTCTAAGGAAAATTTTGTAGAATAAAGGTCGTTGTTACATAACAAAACTGAAGGGAATTGCTCTGAAATATCTACTAAACATGGTTTTTAGGTATGCAGTTGTTAATGATCAGCATTTTAAACAGTTTTTCAGTATCATATCTGAAAAACGTGGTATACATGTTGCCACATCTGTAATCTCGATTCTCAGGTCCAGTATTGAAATCTGCATCTGTCAGTCAAGAAGCGATAAACCCTTCGTTAATCTCTTCAGAATGGTCAGATCTTATAAGCTGGGTTCCTTTATGGTGAAGGTGAGGATTAGCCGATGTAAATATAGTTGGCGCTCAAACACGTGTGTGTGTGTGTGTGTGTGTGTGTGATTAAATGCTTAAAAGATGTTTGTTATCTGAACTTTTCTATAAATAGGGATTTTTGAATATGAAATTGTTTTTCCATCTTTGAAGTTATACTTTTTTCTTGTGTAGATTGTTTCAAGACAACAGTCAACTGAATATGAAAAAAAAAAAAAAACATGCGGGTGACAAGATGAAAAAGGTCTAAATAGCGTGGGTGGGTGGTTAGGATTGAAATTGTTCTGGCGTTGCCAAACATCAGTTTATTAACATTTTTAATGAGGTATATAAAGGGAGCAGTTTAGTAACTGAAATTAATAAATTTGCTTCAAAAGTTATTGAATCTTGATTGTTGTACACAGATCCCGATGAATATTGTGTTAAACCAGTCATTAATGTTAACCTTTTAAAGTGAAGAAATGTGGGTTTGGTATGCACTGCTGTGACCTCGTGTCTCGGGCCAGGCGCGGCTATATTATGATCTGCAGTTGTCACTCATTATAGGACAATACAGTCTTTTGCAGTCGTCAGGGATGGTCGGAGTTCCTCACCGAGAGTCACTCAAGGACAAGCAAGGAAAATTATTCATAATGTGTTCAGATACTTCACAATGGAGAAACAGAACAGAGGACCCATTACTAATGTTGTAAATGCAACTCTTCGTGCAGCTGAGGCAACAAAAGTCAGTAAAGCTACAGCTGAACCAATATGCAAAGAAGCACGAGAGTCGCAAGAATTATTTGGTGACCCATTTCTCGAGATCAAGAACAGGAAAAGATGGTTGGGATGACTTTGACAAATGTTTGCTTCGTCGGATCATTCTCAGATTTTATGAGAGGAAACAAATTCCAACCATTAACAAAGTGTTGTTTGAAATGAGGGAAAGAACAGGATTCAAAGGTGGCAGAGAATCTTGAAGAAAAATTGTGAAAGAAATTGGTTTCCGGTGCGCAGAACTCGATGGTAGGAAATTTTTGATGGAATGATGTGACGTGCAGTGCTTGCTAACAAGATTCCCAGAGAAAATGCAAAAGGTCAGAGAGAACGGACGAAATGTAATTTATTTGGATGAGACTTGGGTAAATCAAAATTACACTGCAGGAAAATGATGGAAAGATAATAAATCCGAGAATGCTACTGGAATTAAAGTGCCGTCGGGAAAAGGTGGCCGACTTGTAATTCTGCATGCAGGCTCTGCAGAAGGCTTCATTCCAAACGCTGAGCTTAAATTCACTGCAAAAAATGATGGTGATCATCACCGTCAAATGACTCACGAAGTGTTTGAAGAATGGTTCCGTTGCCAGTCGCTCCCAAACACACGACCAACTTCAGTTATTGTGATGGATAATGCTCCTTATCACTCAAGGAAAGTAGATAGACTACCAACGATATCAAGCAAAAAGGCAGTAATTACAGAATGGCTCATTTCTAAAGGTGCCAAACCAACAGAGAAAATGTTGAAAAGTCAACTTTTAGAGATGGTAAAGGAAGGAGTAGGACTCCGGTAAAATAAAAGACATTTATCTTGTAGATAAAATTGCAGCAGAAAATGGGCATGAAATTATTCGGCTTCCTCTCTCCCTACCACTGCCAATACAACCCGACAGAACTAATTTGGGGCCAAGCGAAAAGTTTCATAGCGAAACGAAACAATTTTAAGATGGTGCAAATCTATCGGAACTTACCAAAGAAGCTCTGGATACTGTGACACCTGAAAATTGGGAGAAGGCCGCAAGACATGCCGAGCAATTGCAGGTGGAAGGTGCAGCAAAAGAAAGAACTTTGATAGATGAATATATTGACTCATTCATTACAAGTCTTGACTCTTCTGATGAAGAGTCTTCTCATGAGGAGTCCTCTTAAAGCAACTCTCTCTCTCTCTCTCTCTCTCTCTCTCTCTCTATATATATATATATATATATATATATACTATAAACACTTTAAATTTACTATATATATACACACAAATATACATTTGTATTATTGCATGTGCGTGCATCTATCTATAAATATATATATAAATATATATATATATATATATATATATATATATATATATATATATATATATATATATATATATATATATATATATGTTTGTTTTGTCTTTTTACGCTGTTCTGTAATTGTTCTCTTTGTAAGCCATTGTAGATGCGTATGATGACGAACTTAAAGTGTATCATTATCATTATGTAGAGAATATAGGGAAATTAAATGTTTCTAAAAATAAAGAAATTATTAATGAGTGAAATTTGTTTATCATATCCGTGATTTCCCTTTAGTTTTATGTCTTTTGTAGATTGTTAATAAATAAGTCAGACTAACTGAAGATTAAAAAGAACTGTTTCATAACTCTGAACTTTTAATGCCAATACACACTATATGATAAATATCTGAATAAAGGAAAAATAAACTTTTACCTGCGAACCCTTCTAAGACAATTGGAGTGGGCATTCCACCCCTCACCAGACTCTGAAAGGAGGATAATCTATACAGGACATAGGTTTTGACTTTAGGGCAGTGGTTCTCAAACCTTTTTACCTGAGGGTGCACCTACGAAAAACCAAAACTTTTGGGGCGCATCTTTGATTTTAATATGGAAAAATTAGTCATGAAAATTGAAAATAAGAAAATGATAAAGACGTAACTGAAACAACCATTTATTTTTAAGATATTTTTCATTTAAGTAATCTGAATTTGAAACGTGCTTGATGAGATTTATCAGTTTTCTGAATTTTTGGCCTTAATGTGATAAACATACTCTCATCTCTTCATCAGTGCATTTAGTATTTGATCTGTTTTTACGTTTAATGTTGGTAGAGAACATCCTTGTTCACAGAGAGACGTTGTGGACAACTGCAGTAAAACAGTCAAAGCTTTCCTAGCTATTGAAGGAGATTCTTCTTTGATTGAAAACCAGAACTGACCGATGGGCACCGCCTCCTGCTTGATCTTGAAGCCACGATCAATAGATATGGTAGCCAACTCCTCCTCTTCTGCTAACGAAAAGCCAGCGTTATCAGTTGAAATGTCAAAGAAAGGGTTGCAAATCCAATCGTATTGCTCGGTTCAGATTACCTTCCACAATTGCTATTAAAGGAATTAAATTGTCTGAATGACCTTCTTGAACCAAAGGAAACATTTCCAAACAGCCTAAACTAGCTTTTCTTTTCCAAACTGCTGGCTATTTCTGGAATGCTTGAATTTTGTCGGTAGATGAGAGAAGGTTTTCATTTCCATTTTGCATGGACACGTTCTGACTATTCAGGTGTTGAAACATTTCGATCAGACATCTCATTTTTGAAGTCCAAGACTCACATTTCAGAAGTTAACAAAATTTACTTTTATTTTCTTTCTCAAAAAATGCCAATAGTTCTTGACGAAGTTCAGAGTACTTTACCTCTTGGTAGCCATCGAACTTGTGTGTGCAAAAGTAAGCGTGTGTTTTGTGAATCAACGTTTACACAAAGTAGCTCAAATATACGAGCTTTTACCATTTCAACAACTTGGTCTTGATCAAAAGCTTCTTTCAATTTAGTACCAAATGTTTTTGCCATCAGGGCGCCTCTATGCAAGAAACATTGAGTTGTTATAGTGTTGATATGGTGTTGCTTTCAAACGATGCAAGACCTTCCCTTCAATAGAACCAATCATTGATGGAGCTCCATCAGTACAAAACCCTGCACACGACTTCCAGGATAAGTTCCATTTCTCAAAAGAATGATTTCAATTATGAAGCATATCTTCACCTGCAGTAGTGGTAAGCAGTTCTTTGCACCAAACATACTGACTTACTATAGTTTCCCCAGCAATAAAGCGAATAAAGGCAAACAATTGCGCTTTGTTGGCTATGTCGGTTGGTTCATCTACTTGGAGTGCACAGTATGAATCCTGAAGTTTATTACAGCAAACATTTTCTTCAATATTGTTAGAAAATGCGCCTCTAAACACTATCATTTGATGATGGAATTTTACTTATCTGTTTCTCTTCATTGTCTCCTGAAATAGTCTTCACCATCTTCTTACAAGCGGGCAAAATAATAGGATTCAGCGAGAGTTTGTGACTTCATTTGTACGGCTGTCATTTCTGATATTTCCTAAGAAGCGATGTGAGCTTTCTCAGACACCGTTGCTCTCCTTTTGAAAGCGTTGAAAAAGTCATCTTTTGAAATAACTTAGGTACATCTTTTCCTTGAAGATTGCAGTTTGATGTTTGAAAATGCTTGCTTCATTTATTAAGAAGCATCGACTCATTTGACATTTTGCATCCGCAAACCAAACGCAATGGCTGAGGCTGATTTTCATCTCCAGCCCACGCGAAGGAAGCCATAACTTGAACAACTTCTGTCGTGTTTGCGAATGCGTCTGCTCTTATTTTTCTTGGCTGGACGCGTCATGTCACTCGAAATAGTTTCATTATTAGAAGCAAGTTCTTCACTGGCGCGTTTCTTGTCTAAAAATCTATTCATTGTATGGGTAATTTATTTTTTTAAATATGTAAAAAAACAATTATAATTCAGTGAGTGTCTTGAACGAAAACTTTGAATAGTAATGTAGCAGCACATGGGTGCCTACTCAGACTGACCAGAATCGCAGAAGACTTCGCATTTATTGGACAAAGAGGTCATTGTCACGAATTATGAAACCCCTTTGAACTGTCATTCACCACATGGTGAAGTTATTAACCTGGATTATGTGTCACCAACCTGGACTACTGTATTTTGGTTTAGTCCTACTTAAGTCTATCATCTATTACCAACTGACCTCAGGGGAATTTTGATACCAACTTTATCCTTTTCATTTACCATACGGTGAAGTCATTGGCCTTTACCGGTTGTCATTTTTGGCTAATATTTCAAAAGAAGATTACCAGATATGGAATTATAGACAATATCTATTTGAGAGAGAGAGAGAGAGAGAGAGAGAGAGAGAGAGAGAGAGAGAGAGAGAGAGAGAGAGGTGAGTAATGACCGATTTAAATCCCCAAAGAAAGGAAAAGGGAAAGTGATTATCCATTGCTTCTTGATGATAAAGTCATTAAAGAATTTAATTTCCAGTTCAAAATGTCAAGTGGCGAAGACTTGATTCAGACACAGAAACCACATACTTGATGCCTCTAAAATATATGAAAATCAAGGTTTTAAAATATAAACACATTACATAAATTAAATCTTTTGTTATCTTGGGGCGCACCTAGCTACCTTCCACGGCGCACCAGTGCGCCCGGCCGCACCGGTTGAGAAACACTGCTTTAGGGTAATGATTCCTTTGGGGGATTAGTAAGAAATACAGAGCTTGCCAACGTGTGTTTTCGTTTTTAGACACGCCCAAACCCTCACCACAGATTGGTACTACTATCTCTCTCTCTCTCTCTCTCTCTCTCTCTCTCTCTCTCTCTCTCTCTCTCTCTCTCTCTCTCTCTCTCTCTCTCTCTTCTTTTTCAGTCTTTCATAACACGTGATATGGTATTAGTTCAAGTTACTAGATGACACGAGACCAAAGCATTGTTAAGTATACCTTAGTTTTACCAGACCACTGAGCTGATTAACAGCTCTCCTAGAGAGGGCTGGCCCGAAGGATTAGACTTATTTTACGTGGCTAAGAACCAATTGGTTACTTAGCAACGGGACCTACAGCTTATTGTGGAATCCTAACCATATTATAGCGAGAAATGAATTTCTATCAACAGAAATAAATTCCTCTAACTCTTCATCAGCCGGCCGGAGACTCGAACTCGGGCCTAGCGAGTGCTAGTCCACAGCTCTACCGACTCGCCCAACGAAGAGCTACCAAAGCATTGTGAGAAGTACAGTGATGATGGAAGTACCAGACACTTGGGTTATAACGGGTTGTAAGGAAGGCCTTTGATGAAGCCCTCCCTTACCAGTCTCCTCTCTCTCTCTCTCTCTCTGTTGTCATTTTCAGTCCTTCCCCATGCAGTTCCTTCCTTTGACGTCCACTTTCGGACAACTCAAGATCACATCCCTTGGGGCACCCCTCCCCATGTCCCCATTCCTGACCCCGCCATCCTCCTTTCGATATAAACCGTTGTTGAGATTAATTCGTTTCCTCCTAAATCATTTCTATCCCGCTTTGTTTGGCTCCTGGTTCGCTAATCGCTTGGTCTCAGCAGTTTGGGCCGCGAACAAGTCTGCGGGCTCTGTCAGCTGTCAGTTCGTACTGGTAGGTGTTTACTTCTGCTGTTCAACTCCACTGACTTTCCACTGAACTTCAAGAGGATGAATTTGCATAATACTCCTTTCAATGCCACAGTTATATTTGAGAATGAAGATTGGAACACATCGTGATCTATCAGCCAAGTTCAATAAAGGTGTCCTGACAAACATGTTTACAAATTAAGGTTGACTAATCTTCGTTACAAAATTAAAGGCCCTTTCCATAATAAGGTGCGCTTGTTACCTGCTTGAAAAAAAGTATGTAGAGCTCTATTCCTGACAAAGTGAACTAATTAATTCGTATTTATGTTATTTTCTTATTTTTTGGTGAACTGATAACATCGAAAACCAACACAGATTCGTTTCTGCTCACCTAAGGTTTTGTTTACAGTGTGTTAGCCTCTTAAAAACCTGAAGTTCCTAAATGATAAAGTTTTCAAGGACTATTAGTAGTTTTCCACCCTGAGATGAGAGCGGGGATCCTGGAAGACCTTTCAGAACTCAAAGTGTATAGATTGATAGTTTTTAAATAATGAAGACAAATTTAAGCTTATGTAAGAACAATTGTCATTTACATACACATGCACACACACACATACAAACAAACACACACCTACACACACACATACATACACACTCAAAATGCATTATCAAGTATGAATCAAAGTGGGTTTCTTTGACATCGAAGGGACCCATTGCCGCTGAACATATACACTGTCAAGTTCCATATTGATTTTGATTATGATTTTTGGTGACATTGTTGCTCTGAGATTCAATAGGATTCAATTCCACGGATAGTAAATATTTTTATGAAATGAGATTTTAGATACTGCTGGGTATCAGGGTGCCTTATGGGTATCCTACAAGTGTGTAGTTCCGTAAAGTAGTTTTTCACGATGAAAAGGGGTATACGGATAATCATTGCTGAGTGGGACATCTCTGGGGGTACAGCACTTCCGGCCAAATGTTTTGGTCTCTTTGCGTTGGAAACCTTTCTGAAAATCTTGAGTTTCTGGGCCGATCCAGTAACACCTCAACTTGCATTATCAAATTAGCTACCACAAAGGACAATGCCTTGTAAGTACTATAAGGATACTATTCATTATTCTACTGTGAACATTCGGCAATACTGATAATGAAATCTTTTATCAAAACACACACACACGCACGCACACAAACCCGTCACAAAAGCCAAACGGGAGAGGTCTAGGGAAGAAGTAACATGGGCTCTAATCAAAGCAGTGGGAGAGACCCAACCCATTTATGAAGGGGAACTCCTGACAAGACTTGAGGGCTGGAGCTCTTTATAACCTAAGGAAAAATGCGAGTAAAATAAAAGCGCTAAAGTGTAACTGGAGAGAGAGAGAGAGAGAAAGAGAAGCCCTTCAGTTTCAATGGTAGATATTTAAACGGAATAATGAACACTCTAGTCTGTTTTTTTTTTTTATCCCTCATATCTCCCTCTCTCTCTCTTTCCCTCGAGCCTAACAGCGGCCACAATAGTCCACTAACAACTAGGTACTAATTCACTGCTCAGTTCAGCAGAGTCTTACTGATTTTAGGGTACGGTCCCCCAACCTTTATACTTTCCTTGTCTAGTTACGGAATCGAACTCTGGTTATTCAGTTTGTGAAGTGAATGCTCTGGCACTGCGCTACTAGACCAGAGAGAGAGAGAGAGAGAGAGAGAGAGAGAGAGAGAGAGAGAGATATCGCTGCACTGGCATATAAGTTGTTACATAAATCGGGAAATATTCTTAACCTAATTTTATCTGATGGTTTGTTCTACAAAGTAGCCTAGTAATAGTTTATATATATATATATATATATATATATATATATATATATATATATATATATATATATATATATATATATATATATATATATGATATATATATATATATATATATATATACATAATATATATATATATAATCATGAAACTATGTCGCTTAATATCAAATTCACGCTACCTCGGGAATATCTCCGATGGAGAATTATCACCGAAGGGGAATTTATAAGTGATAAATGGGTTGGTACTGCCGGGTCACGCTATCAGTGGTAACGTCGACTGGAGTTCCTGGATAAGTTCTGTGTTGAGGGTTTGTGACCCGGCAGTACCAATCCATTTACCACTTACAAATTCCCCTTCGGTGATAATTCTCCATCGGAGATATTCCCGAGGTAGCGTGAATTTGATATTAAGCGACATTTGTAGCTTCATGATTGTATATAAATTACGGTGTGATAAAAAAATTTCATATATATATATATATTGTCATAAACTGGGTGTCTTGGTTGGGGGAAGAATTGAACAAATGTGGAAATGTCGACTGCAAAGGGACCAATTGCGCCCAGATTATGAACAACGGAAAAGTTATTGGAAACTTACCTTCGATTGTCCTGGATTTACAATTAAAGGAGGAAGGTCGCCATTTGGAATTAGAATTCTTTTACAAATTTACAGGGGTTTATTTACAGAGACTTTAGCAATGAAACAAGGAGACAAGTAAAACGACATGGTAGTCAATGGGCAGACTCAGTAATTGGACACATAGAACAATAATGCAATGGTTGGCAACAAGCAAGCTGATTAATAAGGGGGCCAATGTGCAATACAATTATTCCAGTTACAATAAAAATGGTTTAGTCATGCCCCAATTACACTGAATAGTCTCAGTTAGATGCTGCAAACAGATTCAACTCCAGGATGGGGAAATATAATTCATATAAAACTTGGCGGGGCCACAACGGATTTCAGGGATCGGACTGCGTCCAGGAATATTTTCAGGCTTGAAAGGCAGTCAAAATTATTAGGCACAGAGCACACCTGTAAGAGAGGTTATAGATTAGACGGCGGCATACACTGAAGGAAATTGAATTCCCTTATAAATGTTACCTTTCCACATGTTAAATATTAACCACTACGTAGCCAAGCAGATAATCATGATGAAATCACATAGGCACAATATGGGAATCGTAACTGCGTGGGCTTTTAACGATGAACACATGATCGCACTCACACAAAGAGTAAATTTAACATTGGTATTGCTTAGCCTAAATTGTCCTTAAGTTGCACGGGGAGAGGGATAAATGGATAATTAACACGGGATCTCTACTGAAATTCAAGGCACATTAATGGCGAGATATGGGAGGCCGGCAGGACTCGTAACAAAGGAGGATTGCTTTGTGGAGGAAGGAGTTAAAGTTTAAAGAAATGGAATTTTAAGGAGTTTAAATAAAAGGGGGAAGGGCCGGTTTACTGACTATTTGCGATGGACGAACCTTGTCTGATAATTGCGGTGCCAACAGTCGTCTTGGCTGTCCGTCGACGGTAGTTTCAACCAGCTAGCGAAGGAAATGGCGGAGCGTCCGTCGAGAATGAAGGTGAGACTAGTTCTGCTATTCAAAGCCAACGGCGTCTTGTAGGGGCTTCATTGTCAGTCCGACATCCCTGCAAATATGTCAAGAGAACCAGCAAAGAGGGCAGAGGAAAAGCATCCTTAAATATTAATTACTTAGCGGTTAAGGTCCTACCTCGTGGCTAATCCCACTGTGCCTATTAACCTTCCCCATACCTAAATACTCCCACATCACGTGATGGGGGTGAAAAGGGGGTTGAAATCGGGAGCCTATTGTTTCCCAGGATCAGACGATGAGGGGGTGCTGTTCCCTACACTGCTATACACTGGTACTAACAGCCCTGATCTAGTTCAAACTATGCTTGTTTCCGTCCGTCGCCCGCTAATTTGGCGCCTGACAATGCTAACTGAGACAAAAATTTATCACTATGCTAACTAGATCACAGCTAAATAGGAGGGAGGAATCGCAAATCCTTGATAATATATATATGTATATATAAATAATATATATATATTATATATATATATATATATATATATATATATATATATATATATATATATATATATATATATATATATATATATATATATATATATATATATATATATATATATATATATATATATATATATATATATATATATATATATATATATATATATATATATATATATATATATATATATATATATATATATACATATATAAAATTATGCCGATGACCCGCTGCCATCCCCCTGCCCCCATCCACGCCCCAGCCCACTCCAAAATCATAAAATGATTGCGTAAAGGTGAAATGACTTCTCGCTGGCGCAGTCACATAAACAAGAAAACGACAAAAGTCAGATTCTTTTGCGGTGGAAAAAACCTGAACAGAAGCGAAAGCAATTTTCGCAGAAGCTTCCTCCTTCCTTTCTCCTTTACGTTTTCCCTGTCCCTTCCCTCAAATACTTTTACATGAGTCGCATCACGAAAGTAAATGTCTCAGAAAAGCTATTGCCTGGGCGTGTCGTTGTGAGAAGGCGACAGACAGGTTGACAACATTACTCGGCTTCTGTGTATTCTGAGTGGCGCCGAGCAAATGACACCTTGATAACATTACGCAGTTGCCATGTCGCGCCCGAAAAGACAACTCGAGCAATACGCGACCTTACGTGCGGCAATGTTCCACGTAGACTCGAATCATGACTAATGACATTGCGAGATTCCAGGATAGGCTGGAATCATGAGAAAGACTTTGGCAAGATTCCAATATAGACTGGAATCATGATTAATGCTTTAGCGAGATTCCAGGGTATACTGAAATCATGACTATTGGCTTTAGCGAGATTTCTGTTAATACTTGGATATTGATGTATCAGCCCATGGATGATTTAAAACTGTTTATAGTTCCTGCTCCACTAGAATTAACCAGAAAGACCAGAGCGATACAAAGTCATTCTGTAAACTAAACATAAAAGACTGACGCACACCAACACAGGAACTTCATAAGGAAGGAAGGCACTGAACATAAAAACTCGAGATTGTGCAAATGTTAAACGCCGCACGTAACCACTGGAAATGAAATCAATATTTGCTTTGCAAATATAAGTCTGAAAATTTCAGTAGGAATTCACTGATTTTAAAACTGACACTCAACATTCGCTAACTACCAGTTTAAGAGAAAATTTTCTTTCATTCGAGATAGTTTATTGACGAGCAAGATAACTGCAGGTTGCAATACATAGGGCAAATGTTGCACTTCCAAACGCCCTGATAATACGCATACAACTCTTGTTCACTTATACTGTGTTTGCGTGTAGACATGTGCATATATATACACATATACACATATGTATATGAGCATATCTCTCTCTCTCTCTCTCTCTCTCTCTCTCTCTCTCTCTCTCTCTCTCTCTCTCTCTATATATATATATATATATATATATATATATATATATATATATATATATATATATATATATATATATATATATATATATATATATATACCTGTACATATTGTTTACACGCAAACACAGTATAAGTATGTACATATATGTGTGTATATATAGATAGATATGTATGTATGTATGTATGTATATGTATATATAAAACAGGGCAAATGTTACATGAATTTATCTTTCGCAAATGTTTGGTGAAGACGCCTGTTTACATTCAAATTCTAGGCACCCTTTATCAGTTATTCAGTTCATTAATGAAAAGTCGTCATTATTGAAATTCGTGATGAAATTAAAACACATTTCCATTAAATTTTCTCTCAGAAAAAAAGAGAAACCAGAAAATGAAACGTTATGTAAGCACACACACTCGAAAGCAAGTTGAGAGATTGAGGCATATTGTGTCGACCTTCCGGGAACTTTCACAAGATTGGCTCCAGCGTCTGCAGAAAATCCCCGAGGCTTGCTTACGAATCCTCATCTTCTAGCTGAGCTTTATTTATTTACATACAATTATACATGCATGCAGTTAGAAAAAGAGATGAAGAGTTATTCCAAATCATTGCCATCTGCTGGAAGTCCCTGACGTTCCTTGGAATCCCACGAATTCCCGAAGAATGAAGCAGCCCAGTGGAGACGAAAATGTATCCAGAATCCAGATGCGTCACTTGTGTCCGATTACAAAACTTGGGATAAATCAGAGACAGTTTATCTGTATGGATCTCACTCTGCTTGTTTGCGAAGACAGATGATGAACTTCCAGAGAACGAGGAAACCAGGTCAACGCAGACGTAGGAGACACGAGAAGGAAGAGCTTCGAGCCGGAAATTCCTCCTGCCATTGGATACCTCGACGTGGGGAAGCAGTGATACCGATTTTACATATTCCTCAGTGGCAACCTCTGGCGTGGCCTAAAATCCCGTAAGTGCAATGCCTACCACATATGCGAAATTGGTTTTCCCACCTTCTGAGGATTGTAGTGTGGCAGGATCTTAGGCATCGAGGAACACCTTCAGCTATGGCGTGTTTCCTACAGTCAGCAGCGAGATAACTGGTTTCGGGACTCTGCAAAGGAATCATCTGTTTTCTACAAAAAAGCAGAGACGCCATAGGCTCTTGGCTAGCTAACAGAGCAGAGAATGGGGAAGGGCTCATCCCTGGTAAAACTAAAAACCCATTTCAGTGACGCTTTGCTGGCGAAGATGCCCCAGGGGTGAGATCAATTCTGATCGTCAAAATATATAAATATATATATATATATATATATATATATATATATATATATATATATATATATATATATATATATATATATATATATATATATATATATATATATATATAACAAAATATATATATATATATAATAATGCATTCGGCATAATAACCTTATAATGCCGCTTTTTTTTCAGATATTTTATTAAGTGGGGACAGAATTAAAGCCTTTTTGATTATCCTTTATTTTTTCGAACATGAATGTATTGCCACAGGTTAATAGATTAATATAATATATTAACAAAATTAATATAATGCTTATTCGGTTTAATAATGCGGCATAAGTAACGGCCTTTTTAATTTTATACCTTATAATGTATATTTTCTATATTATTTTCTTTAATTAATTTGCTAAATCTTCATTTTTTCAGATATTTTATACAACCATGAGATTAACAAAGGAACAGAAAGTAAAAGCAATTCCATTGTACTATCAAAACAATAAAAATGGTGCTGAAACCTCAAAGTTTACTCAAAACCAAGATTTTCAAGATGGATTTTCATTGAAAATCAGCCATGAATTGTTATCAGCTGAATTTAACATTCAAATTTTTTTTGTGCAAAGCCGAAATATCATTTGTATTGAACATTATTAAACCGAATAAGCATTATATTAATTTTGTTAATGTATTATATTAATCTATTAACCTATGGCAATACATTCATGTTCACTAAAAAAAATTTAAATATATGGGTATATATATTCCGGATATATATATATATATATATATAATATATATATATATATATATATATATATATATATTATCGATAAATATATATGAATTGGATATTAATATATATATATATATATATATATATATATATATATATATATATATATTATCGAGGTAGAGTGAATTGGATATTAAAGGACATTTGTAGCTTAATGCTTGTATATGAATCACGGTGATGTGATAAAAGGTCATAATATGGCTGCGTGCTACAAACGCACTACATGGTCAGCATGGCAGAGGTGGGTTGATATCGACTCTAAATACAAATACCTGAGTTCGACGGGGATTTGTATGTGGGAGCCGGTATCAACTTATGCCTCACTTGTTGGCCGTGTGGGTAAAAGGCGTCACTATAGTTCTGAGTTCTTCTCTTTCGTTGGTTCGAGCCCACGGGACGACGAACTTTTTATCAACTAAAAAATTCCTCTTCGGTAACATATATGAAAATATATTATTTCCGAGGTAGATCGAATTGAATATTAAAGAGCGTTTGTAGCTTATGCTTGTATATGAATCACGGCGATGTGATAAAAAGTTATATATATATATATATATATATATATATATATATATATATATATATATATATATATATATATATATATATATATATATATATATATATATATATATATATATATGTATGTATGTATGTATGTATGTATATATATGTATATATATATATATATATATATATATATATATATATATATATATATATATATATATATATATATATGATATATATATATATATATATATATATATATATATATATGTATATACTTACATACATACGTAATGTATGTACGTGTGTGTGTAATAAGTTATCAAGCAGCACGTGACAAATATATACGTAGATAACCATTTGAAAGGTGAAAATTTCAGGCCAGGTACCAAGCGCTTTCGCGTATCATGTACAATTCTTGAGGGGTGCTTTGGAGTACTTTATACCCCAAAGAAGTGTTCGTGATACACGAAAGTACTTGGTGCTTTGTCTTTAATTTTCACCTTTTAAATGGTTATCTACGTATATATTTGTCACGTGCAGTTTGGTGATGTATTTGTATATATATGTATATATACATACATACATACATACATACATATATATATATTTTTAGAAAATATGGCCGCTTTAACATTGTCAGGTACAGAGATGTGATGGAAGAATTTTGGTTGTGAGATGGTACTGTCGTGAAGCCGTCACTTGCAGAATCGTCGCATTCAGCAAATAGTTGATCATCTCAGCAGTTAATGTGATGAACAAGCGATACTGGCCGAGTCATATGACCGGGTTGGTATGTGCGTACATGAGTTCGTACGTTAGAAATCTAGATTTTGTGTCTAATTCTGCCGGAAAATTAGTCCGATTGTTCATTAGCGGAGCTAGAGCGAGATCGTGAAGACATTATCTTTGAGTGTGGCAAGCTCTTAGAATTGGCAGAATAAGATGTCATGGTTGTGGTGGTTGTGGTGATGACTTTGTGGGCAATGATATGAGGTAGTCATGATGGTGTGATTATAGACACATACAATGCATACCTTGCAAAGTATAATATCTCTGTGTGGATTGACTTTTTGAGACTTGACTTAATAATACTTAAGTTGGAGTATGTGAGAAGATTTTGACTTTACAGGTCATTAGCCATGATTAGACTTTTGAGTTAGAGTTGAACTATTTTTTCGCTTGACAATTTCATTTATGATGCATTTTAATCTTTGCTTTGTTTATTCATTACTTGTTGGGTTGCTTTAAATAATAAATCTATTTTAGTAGGAAAGATTGCGTTTTCCTTATACGAACCATTTCATTTCTTTAATGTGGAATGCGAGAACGAAAGAGATCTTTGTGACATTTGCGAGAGAGAGGGAGAGAGAAATCCTTGTGAGGCGAAAGAGAGATCTGCGTGGGTTGGGTGCTCAGAAAGAGAGAGAGAGAGAGAAAAAAAGGGTCGAAACCCCATCGCCTTCTGAAGACAGACCAATCGGTATGTTGCATGATATTCCTACACGGAATATTTTGTCTGTTCCCAAATGGTGTTACATATATATATATATATATATATATATATATATATATACACATGTATACATATACAGTATATACAGCAGTTTTGACCCTCCCTCCTGCGATCATGGAACATCAACAACTATGAGGCAGAACTTCTGGGGTTCTGATGACCATAACGTATCCTTTGCTCAAAATCAAGAATCAGTAACCGGTGGTCTGGTGAGCGTTAGCTACCAAGGACATTCCCCGTGCATTTCCATGCATAAAATATGAAGGCCTCTTATTTACTTCTTCCCTGCATACGAAATGTGCATTCAGACATTTTTGTATGCGTTCGCAGGGTCTGATTTTATGCAATGGTTTCCACTCACAGAGAGACTGAGAATGTCCTCTTCATAATCGTAGAGTCGTTGACGACAAACAAAACGTATCCGTTGAGGAATGCAGGTTAATAGGTGATGGAAGGATTGACAAGCCTCGTGCGATATGATTGCTTATCTGTACGTCACAGTGAATAGATTGCTCTCGAGATAAAGGCGTGATTAACAAGGAAAAAGTACGATAAGAGGGAGATAAAATTCTAATCTGTTTGCTGACAGAGAGGTATCAAAAGGTGCATAAAAAAGGGCTAGGTGCGTCATATTGAAAGAGAGAAGTGCCGCTTGAAAGAGAGAGAGAGAGAGAGAGAGAGAGAGAGAGAGAGAGAGAGAGAGAGAGAGAATGTTAGTTTGGACTTTCGAGGGTACAGGTTTTCTGAATACCGCAAAAACAATCTTATCAATGCAAATAATTACAAATAGTGCCGATATACTTTAAAGAAGCAAGGCTTTCTTAGGTGAACAAGAGACATTGTGAAACGACTGGGTTAGTTCAGAAAGTATACAAAACTTGGAAAGAACTTCAGGAATTCTTACGCGCGTCATTGCAGTATGATTGACCCTGGTGCATTGTCCGGAACTTACATTGCCTTATCAGAACTAGGAAGGGTATTGATTCATTAATAGCTTACAGTGCTCGCTTATTTGATGCAGTAGATTAGATAAGAAATCTATAATCAGCTCATGGGTAAATGGAAATAATATTTCTTTAGAACAATTTTGAAAAACTGCTGCTTTAGCACTTGCCTTTTAACGTCGGTGTTATAATTACAGATAGTTTGATAAAAGGGTGATAAGGACACAGATGAATCTTTTTTGTTTGCTGGGTCCCAACAAAATCTATCAAATGCCCGACGCTAGACAGTAGTTTTGTGAAGGGGAGAGTGCTAAGATTTCAGCTACAGTGTCAAAACCGCAGAGATAATGCATACGAACTCCTCAAATCTAGGAAATGATGCAGGAAATGAAATCATGTGCAGGTGGAGATTGAGAAAACCTCAAGGAGATCAGTAAACAACAATTCGTTGTTTTAATTTAGCGATAAAATAGGACATGATAAATCAGATTGTAGAGTGAGATATTATTTCAGCCTGCAAATCTTCAGACCATGGATTGATTTTGCCCATCACAAAAGAATAGAGAATATTCAAGGAGAAAACTTGCAGGTAGTTTTGTTAGATGTGACAGGAGAATTCCATGATGCCAAGTTCTAGGTACACAAACAAACATCAGAATTTCACAGTTGAGTTCAACGGACACAGGATAATGAGCAATCAGGTCTTAGAGTCAAGCAGAACAGGCCGATTGTACGTGGATTTCATGGCATTGAGAATTTCTATTTTCGTTTAATTCTGGTAGCTCAGTTAACCCTAGTAAACGCTGACCTTTTTCACTCGAAGTTTCAGAGTGTAAATTAGTCCCTACTAATGAGACAGTGTGTGATGTACAAGCGAGAAACTAGGAATGTTTTAGGTTCGTCATTTCTTGCTTTTGTATCGGCAGAAAAGACAATAAGTAGAATCATTTTTGGTCATAGAAAGTTAGCCTTAGGTGAAATGGTTTTGCTAGGATACCCTTCTTGCATGCGACATAACATCAACATTCTTACAGGGTGAGAGTTACAATGGTGGGGCCAAGGTTGTTTTGTTCCATATGTACACAGGAAAAAAAAAAGAAACTTGTATTTTAAGACGCAGTTTGAGTTGTGTATTCAGTCGATTAGAGAGTAGAACATTCCGCAAAAGTCTTTCAAAAAGGATTTTGTTGGAAGATATTGAATTGCAACCGCGAGTTCCTACATTGGCTAAAGTGTTCTTGAAAGAGAAGAAATCACCTTCTCAAGTGTGGGTTGTTGGGGGAACGGAGAAATTCAAAAACGTTGTGAGTACGATGTCAATAAATGAAGTTTCAGTCATAAGTATATTTGTAATAGAATTAGTTAGCTATCAAGACTCAGTGAAAAAATATCTGAGAGTACATATGTAATTGATTTTGAAGAGTTTAAGGAAGAACATAAGATGAGAGTTTTTATGGAGACAGTAACACGTTTCCCAGGAGGCCACAATTCAGAAGTCAAGTTCTTCACGAACATTTGGCCTAGCTAGTTATTCAATTATTCAGATAAAGTAGAAAGTATTGAATATTTGAATATTGGCTGGCACAGAGGGAGATAAACTAGGAGTTACAGATGTTTTAGAACATTCAATCCGCTTGAGAAAGTACAAATCCCATTTTATATTCCAGCATATCGAATTCCTTTAAGATCAGAGAGGAAGTAGAAAAGAAAGGAAGTTCAGAGGTGGGGTGGAAGAATTATCAGGCGGAAGTTCTTCACCGCCTGCTTTCCTTTTCTTGATGCGAAGAAAGACGGTATCAGAGTTTGCATGGAACTTTCGTAAATTGAACGAAAGACATGCCCAGATAGATATCCTGAGCTTGTTTGCCTGATTTATTTGTTGAGATCGGTGGCAAGAATATATTCATCTATAGATCTTAATACAAGGGGTTTACAAGTTCCGCTTTGCGAGTAATAATAAATATACAGCATTTTCGGTACCAAAAGGGCGTTACAGTTTAATAAGATGTACCTTTCGGATTAGAAGGGTCACAATAGCATTTACTATTTAGTTAACACAGTACTTCATGGTTTGTTAGGAAAGTCAATTGTTTGTGTACATGGATGACATCCTCATATGCACAGATACGATTGGGAGAACATCTAAAGGTGTTAAAGAAGTCCTCAAGCGATTGCAGTTCGCTGGATTAAAAGGTCAAATTAGCCCAAATGTGAGTTTCTGAAGAAGAATTGTCTATTTAGGTCATGTTATCTCTAAAGAGGAGTCAGAGTGAATGATAGAGAAGTTAAAGCCATTGTAGGTTTTCCAGTTCCCAAAACCAGGAAACAGATTCGTTCGTTCCTAGGTATGTCAGGTTTCTTTCGCCGTTTTGTGGAATTTTCTACAATATAGCGTCACTCCATTGACAGATTTGTTACAAGAAGACATTTAAGTTTGTTTGGGGTGACAGTCAGCAGTGGCTTTTGAAGCTTAAGAACCTTTGGTGAACCACCTGTTTTGAAGTTTCCAGATTTTAGTCAACCATTCACCTTGAAGTGACTGACGCGAGTCAGGAAGAATGTAGGTGCGTGTTTGATCACAGAAATTTGAGGAAAATTACCATAGTGCTTTTATGGCGAAGTTCAAAACGCGTGGTATTTCTGAGCTGATGTCAGTTGTGGACAAGGAAGGCTTTCGCAGTCGTCTCTAGCCTTGTTCATTTAAGATGTTGTTGATGGAAATAAAGTTGGAGATTTTACAGATCATCAACCGTTGTTAGGAAAGCTTTTAATAATGGAATTGTCGCCCAAAAGAGAGCGCGTTGGTTTTGACATTGAGAGATTTTGATGCAAACCTCAAATACACTGAGAGTAAGCATAATGTAGTTGCAGATGCATTGAGCAGATATTTTTCCAGTTGAGGATGAGGAATACAAACCCGAATCCTGTGTGGGAACGAGTAAACATTTGGTGTCTAATGTCTCGAAGGATGCGCAATTCTGAGATATTGCATGTAGAGGACAAACGCGTTTCTACAGTGCGCGCTTAGGAAAATAGTGAGTCGGCAGTCTCAGGAATATTGTTCGTGATATTGAGGGTGACGCTGTGTGTTATATTACAGGTGAAAATGTCACTTGGGACATGAAGCACTCGAACAAAAGCAAGATGAGGATAAATTGTTGTCAAATGGTAAGGCATTTCTTAGGGGAGTTTCACCGAAGAAAGGGTATAAGTTGCCTTTTTCTGGTCTAGAGTTGGAGAATAATTTATTGGTGAGGAAAGTTAAGTATAATTTGCAAAGTACTCGAAGCATGGGTTGAAATTACACAAATCATCGTGCCAGAGAGAGTCTAGTACCACCAAGTTCTAGACATTGTACACATAAATTTGGTTCTCCTCATTTAGGTGTGGACAAGATGTATAGAAAACGTCAGGTTAAAGTTTCTTTTGGAAAAATAATTTTCCGCAGTGGAGGCCTTTGTAAAGTTGCGCTGTTTGCAATGCCGAATAAGCCGGCGATGACGGTGTCGTCGTCGTTTAGGTTCCTTATCCCGTACCAAATAGGCCGTTTCAGAGAGTGCATATGGATATTCTGGGTAACTTCTCAGAGTCCGCTTGCCCTTGGTTATAGACATTTATTAGTAATTGTTGACGAGTTAACTCGTTTTGTCGAATTTTCCACTGTGGAAGTACAAGTCAGCTGAGGAAGTTACTATGGCGTTCTTTAAGGGGATAATTTGTAGATATGAATTGTTCTGAATGTCTGATCACAGACAATGGTAGGGAAGTTTATTAATAAGACTTTAGAGTCGCAATTTATTGGGGATAAAGAGAAAGTATCTATAATCCCGTATAGACCTGAAGCGAAATGGGTTATGAGAGGGCGAATCGAAAAAGTAATCGAAGCTTTACGCATGACAGTGGGTGGTTCGACCACATTAGGACAGATCTTTGAGTGAAGTGCGACATGAAGTATCAATACTATGACGAATGACACAATTAAAGATATCTCAGCAGAAGCTTTGTATGGGTACAAAGTTGAAGGACCTTTTGATTTGTTACCAGAGCGAGTTCAGGGTGATGTACAGTCGCCGTTGATAAATACAGCGAGAGAAAGATTTGCACGTATCAGTAAGGGCAGGAAGCAGTTCGCGCAATGGTAGAAAAGTAACGAAATCGGGGAGTAACTTTTTGATAGGTGATAGGTGTTTGTTAAAGTGAATGTTCGGAATGATCTGAATTATAAATTAAGTCAAAGTTCCACGGACCTTTTGAGATTGTAGAGATCAAAAGAGGAATAGATTGTAAGTAAGATGCCAAATACCGGTGTGACGAAATTAGCTCATATTTCAAGTTAAAGAAAGTTGGGATGTAATGGAACGTTTGTATATAGTTTGAGGGATAAATGGGTTGATGTTTGTATATACTGTATATATATGATATTTATTTTTTTTTGTCTCTTGTTTGTTCTAGATGCTGAAGTTCTTAGTGATAGTCTGGCCCAGATTTTTCAGTAACCTGGGGGTCTGAGGCTTGTTTGGGATAAAGATTGTAGTGGTTGAAGAGAAGATCATGAAGTCTGGTTAACTTTGGACCAAGTGACCATAGTGTAAATTTGACAAGATAGGGTCAGCCAGAGAGGAATTGGAAGTAATTCGAAATAGGTTGCAACAAATGAGAATGACGCTAGATGAAGTAGGGAATAAGAGAACTTTGCAGTCTCTTTAACTAGGTTATTGAAAGAAATAAGGATAACGTTAGATAGAGTTGATAAAGGGATAGATAAAACGTTTGAATGGGTTCTGACGTTTACTCAGAATTCACCTTCCACAGGAAATAGGAGAAGTAAAGAAACGGCACCTTTAAGTTCTTTTAGGTGTTGGTGTGATTGCGATTGGAGCGGTGTCCACTGGGAGTTTAGTCAAAGTAGCAGAAGTTCAAAGAGACTTAATGGCTCCAGGAAACGAACAATCAGTTGCAAGAAGTAATAGAAATTGAGTAATAGTTTTTAAACAATGAGACGTTCTTTGAATGATTTGTCAGTTTCAGTGGAAGGGATTTGAGAGAGAAGATCTTGATGTGACAATTGCATTTCACTTACGACCCAACATACCGTTCTTAATGTTGAGAAAGAAACTGATTCTCTAAGGACAAGTGCAAATGCAAGTTAAAGCAATTATTGATGCAACAGATGGTCGTGTGTATGGTGATATATTACCTTTGGGATAGTAGAAAATGTTCTAAGGAATTCCGCTTATCTATGGGGCAAGAAATTATTGTTCACGGGAGAATTTATATTTATATTATAATGTTTGAGGTAAGGATTGTCTGATTAGGATTGATAGTATACGTTCCTGTCAGTACGATGAAGCCTTTTGTTAGTTTTGTTATTAGACCTTTTCCGAGTGCTTTTGGAGACTTAGTAGTGATATGGAAGGGATTAGAGATCATGTTCATTTTGGGAGATCAATATCAAGGTTTGGGAGTTGATTATAAGACAGGTTGTACCTTGGTTGGGGGGAAGTATGTGTGTGACAGTAATGTTTTCCAGTTGCAAGTTGTATCTGTGGGTGGTTGTGAATTTTCTTTAGTTCATAGACAGACTCCGACTGAATGTGACTTTATACAGTTTCCACGTAGACCACATGATCACCACCAGCACTCCTAACTGCCTGTATTGCAAAGAGAGTGCTCCCTTACGACGATATTAACCCAGGTAACCAGACGACGACGTTCGTTCTTCGAGTCCAAGCTGTTCGACCCATCCTGCAGAATCCTGTCTACGGACTTTCTCGTACTTAGCCGTGCTGTATTCAACAGTTCCGAAAGAGGAAGATAAATCATACGTCCTTAGCCATAACGATCACGATAATTCCAGTGCCTTCGACAGAGATACCGATAACTGTCCCGCATTTGAGAGATCGATGATGCGTTCATGGTCAGTACCATGAATATTTGTTGCCAGCCGTCTTAATAATTTTAGTGGCTGTTTTCTGATGATTCTTATTATGGGAGTAGTAAAGCTCATTTGTGCTTGCAGACTTCACGCAAGTGCTCTAAGATAATACCCCCGAGTAGATGTGCAAGTACGTCATGAGGCTGATGCCTAATGCTGTGTAGTTCAGTAGACGCTGGTGGGCATAAGCTATCATTATGTTTTATACATATGCTTTTGTTTTTAGTTTGCTGGGAGGCAGAGACGCTCTTATGGGGTGGCCGAGCACTATTTCAGAAAATACGGTCGCTTTAATATTACGGTGTTATATAGTTGTGATGTAAGGGAGTAGCTGTGAGATGGTACTGTCGCGAAGCCGTCAGTTGCGAAATCGTTCATTCAGCAAATACTTCGTTATATCTGCAGTTAACCTGATGAGCACACAATGTTGAAAGCTCCATCATATGACTGAGTTTATGTGGTACATGAGTTCGTATGTTACAGAATCTCGATTTTGTGTCTAATTCTGCCAAAAGTTAGTCGGTCTTTCATTACCGTAGCTGAGCAGTATCGTCGAACCCGTTGCTGTTGTGTGTGCATTCGCTTAGAACCGGCAGAATAAGGTATTATTGACTCTGATTTTTAATGTGAATTGTGGACTTATAGTTTTTACCATATTTCAAGACATTTTGAACTTGTGTGCAAAGGATTCCATGCCTTTGTATTTCAATATTTACATTTTATTGTGTTCTGTTTAACCAATACAGTTTTATTATGTTATACTTGCACATATTTTTAGAAATTGTTATTATTGTATGTAATTTTTTCGACAGATGTCCTTAGTTGTAGTGGTTGTGGTGATGACAGGTAGGCAATGATGCCAATTAACCAAAGTCATGATGGTGTGATTATAGAGACAGCCACAATCCATACCTTGCAAAGTATAATATCTCTGTGTGGATTGACTTTTTGAGACTTGACAATAATACTTAAGTTGGAGTATGTGAGAAGATTTTTGACTTTGCAGGCCATTAGCAAAGTTAGACTTCTGAGTTAGAGTTGGATTATTTTTGGCTT
>NW_027100725.1:3901897-3941897 GCF_040412425.1 Macrobrachium rosenbergii
AATGTGGTGATTTTGATTAAGCAGCAATTTGCTGTTTCCTAAGCCAAACTATTATTGGTGCAGTGTTTGTGTCGAACTGTTACAGCAGTAGTTTGCTTAGATGTAACTATCATTATTCAGTAACAAATGAGTTACTACAGCCTAGTTAGAAAAGACAGTGCCTGCGTGACAGTGAATATTAAGGTGGCTAACAGGAAGTCATGCAATTTTGTGTAGTTCAGTTCAGTAGAGACCAGTGAAGGGGTAAAAATGTTACAGTTTCGTGTAAGTGAATACAGAAGGACATATAAAAGTTTATAGGCAATTTACAGAGGACCTTTTAATTTATGAGCATATTACAAGGTAAGAAAAAGTATTAAATACAGTATATTGCGTTTTGTATGCGTATGATGGGAATGTGACCAGGAAAGAGATTAGAGAAACATGTTTATTTATATTTACAATGCTGAGTTAATTAGGGGATGGTTAATAATGTACGTATATTTACACATGATATTATTACTTTATTACAACTACATTATTACATTGATTTGACATTGTTCTTATCATATGGAGTCTAATAAATTGACTATTTTCTTCTGAAGTATTTGGTTGGGGATTATTATGGGATTTGGCAGTGACCTTGACCTTATGTTCTTTCTGTGGGGCGATATGTGGGGGAGGCCTTTCCCCAAGGAGGTCAGATCTGCTTGCCTTGCCCCAATCCTTCCGTGTGGACGCTCAGCGTCGCTTCGGCTTGGTTGTTATAGACTTTGTGCTTTATTTACTATTAGATCGACTTGTATTTGCTTTGTATTTGATTCTGGTGTTGTCATCCCAGTTCTTGCAATGCTGGCTTCTTGTCGTCTTTCAGATTTTCCATATGTTCTCACTTCCTTTCAGTCCTTTTCAAAATTATTGATAGGAAAAACAAGGAAGGTGGAGTGGTCGCCTCACATTAGGATTACTTCCCTTAGGTGTACGACCCATCAACATAACATCATTATTTAATTCTTCTTGGCTGTTGTCGAGTCTGTTCATTCAGAGGCTATAGTGATGTGCAATAGTCAAATAGTAAAGAATTTATGAAATTACAGAAATCATAGCTGTACTTGTATATACACATGCAAATGTAATTATAACATGAGCTTTCGTATGTTTCCAAACATACTTCTTCTTGTATACAATGAAACATTAAAATAATTGGAGATTAATTGAAGCAGAAGCGAGCAATCTTAAATGAACATTCAGGAGTTGTAGGGTAATTCAAAGGTTGATTTGCTGAGGCGATCACTTAACAAATTATGAAATTTTGCGACCATCGATTCCATATCCTCAGCGATCTCTGAATTTCACCACAGTTCATATCGTCGTGATTATTATCTTGTTCAGTAGTCAGTCAGGGCAAGTCCTACTCGGTCAGCATCGGCTCCCCTCCCTCCGCATCAGATTGCGTTGCAGGATAGTCTTTGTAGCTTTTATCGAAATAAAAAAAGATATGAACTATACCTAATGTTAAATCATCTTATTAAATATATACGGTTTCTCTTTTAAACATACCAAACAAACAAGACAGTGTTCTGTTTTCGACAATGAGTTTATTAAAAGAAGACGGAATACTTCACTTTATCACGGAAGCTTCACTCCATGCTGCACAGAAATTTATTTCTGTTCCACACGTGATTGTGTGTTGATGGTTCTATCTTATTCACTCCAGAGGATGAATTCAGGTAGGAAATGTTGTCTATTGGTCATTGCTGGAGTCAGGAAGTTAGGGAAAACTCGCTAGTATGCAAGCAGTTAAACTTGGAGTAATAATTCCTTGGAGTGCAGTTGCTCTCAGGTTCCAACTTCTTTTGGCTTGTAGCCCAGTGGATAACGCCCTTGCTTTCCACCTGAGAGACCTGGGTTTCGATCGACGTGAGCCAGAAATTTATTCCTGTTCCACACGTGATTGTGTGTTGATGATTTCTATCTTATTTCACTCAGAAGGATAAACTGAATGAAATGTTGTCCATTGGGTCATTGCTGAGTCAGGAAGTTGGGAAAACTCCTTTAATTAATGCAAGCAGTTAGCTTGCCAGATAGTCACTTGGGTGCAGTTGCTCTCAGGTTCAACTTCTTTTGAAACTTGTATATTGATGGATAACATCTCCTTTCACCTGAGAGACCTGGGTTCGATCCGACGTGAGTCAAAGTACATATATATGTATATATATAATATATATGTATATATATATATATATATATATATTTATATATATATATATATATATATATATATAACAATATATATATATATATATTACACTATTTCACAAAGGACAATATATGTTCCTCTCCAATAACATTTTTAAATGAGGCCAAATACTCATCTTAATGATAAAAGCTTCGGTCCTCACGCTACCATAATGTCACTTATTTGCGTGGGGGTAACAATCATTAGCTTCAGTAACAAATGATTATACCACAGCCCAGTTGCAAAGACAAACAGCTCACACCTCCATCACAGACTCGGCAGTGAACAGAAGGTGGCGAACAGGAAGGAATCTTGCAATGTCTGTGTTTGTGGTTCAGTTCAGTTCCAGTTCCAGTTCCAGTTTGTTAGTTCAGTTCAGTATAAAGAAATCCAGGTCATAAAGTCACTTGAGATAAAATGCACAGAAAAGTCTTTAAATTATGGTTTTACCGTCGATGTTTTACCGTGATTTTACAATCGATGTTTTTACACTCGATGTTTTTACCACTGATGTTTTACAATCGATGTTTTAATCGATGTTTTACAATCGATGTTTTACAATCGATGCTTTTAACGATGATGTTTTGCGTCGATGTTTTTATCATCGATACTTTTACCATTGATGTTTTACGGTCAATGTTTGTACTGTCAATGTTTTCAATTGATAACGCATCCATTACTTTTACCATTGATGTTTTACAATCCGATGTTTTACCGTTGATATTTTTTTACCATTAATGTTTTAACCATCAATGTTTTATAATAATGTTTTTACCGCAATGTTTTTATCATCGATGTTTTGCCATCGATGTTTTTACCACATCAATGTTTTGCCATTGGTGTTTTAACTGTTGATGTCTTTCCAACAATATTTTTATCAACGATATTTTTACCATCAATGTTTTACATGATACTTTTACGATCAGTGTTTTACCATCAATGTTTTGCCATCGATATTTTAGTCGATATTTTTACCATCAATGTTTTGCAAATGAATTTTTACCATCAATGTTTTTACCGTCGATGTTTATCAATGTTTTTACCATCAATGTTGTTACCATCGATGTTTTTACCATTCATGTTTTTACCATCAATGTCTTTGCCATCGACTTTTTACCATCAATGTTTTTTCATCAATGTTTTTACCGTCAATGTTTTTATCGTCGATGTTTATCAATGTTTTTACCATCAATGTTTATACTGTCAATGTTTTTACCGTATGTTTTGACCATCAGCATTACCATTAATGTTTCGTCAGTATCAATATTTTACCATCAATGTTTTACCATCCATGTTTTATCATCAATGTTTTTACCTTCGATGTTTCTACCATCAATGTTTATCAATGTTTTTACCATCAATGTTTTTCCCATTGATGTTTTACCATCAGTGCTTTTACCATCAATGTTTTACATCGATGTTTTTAACATCATTAGTTTCTATCAATATTTTCACCCATCAATGTGTTTTCCATTGATGTTTTTACCATCAGTGTTTTTACCATCAGTGTTTTTATCATCGATGTTTTTGTCATCGATGCTTTAACCTTTTACCATCGATGGTTTTACCATCAATGTTTTTACCATCTATGTTTTTACCATCGATATTTTTGCCATCTAAGTTTTTACCATCAATATTTTACCATCTATGTTTTTACCATCGATGTTTTTACCATCTAAATTTTTACTATCGATATTTTTACCATCAATGTTTTTACCATCGATATTTTTACCATCGATATTTTTCCCATCTAAATTCTTACCATCTAAATTTTTACCATCAATGTTTTTACCATCGATATTTTTACGATCAATGTTTTTACCATCGATATTTTACCATCAATCTTTTACCATCGATATTTTCTGCATCTAAATTTTTTCAATCAAATATTTTACCATCTAGAACTGAAAGCGATGGATACGGCGGCAGTAATGGAACGAAGGCAAGCCAGCGCCCTTTTTACTGCTGAAATCTGAATCTTCCTTTTATGCAGGAGTTTTTGAGCCAACTGTCTCGTTTCTTTCTGAAACTTAGCAGAGCATTGAATAATCTTTTGCTGTTGGTAAACGTTCTTGAAGAGTGGACAAATATTTCCCGAAATAGAATCTGCTTGTTTTTCAAGAAATTGAAAAGTTTTTGTCTTTTCATTAAGTGGAGACTGTTCAGAAATATGATCAAACCTTTATTCAGCAAAACTAAGGCTATTAATCTTCACCATGTTCACAACCCGGAGAGAGAGAGAGAGAGAGAGAGAGAATGCACATCTCTCTCGTTTACCCAACCATCGAAGGAATCGGGGTATCCTCCCCAGTGGACGTCAAATCGATTATATACCTCTCTTTCAAGTACCTAATGGGAAATCGTCCCTTCTTCTCCCGGTACTGCGCTCTTTTCAGAATTCAGGGCCGTAGAATATACCTTCATTTTTCTCTGTTGATCTTTCAGATAATAAACTTGTTAGGATAAGTCCCATAATCAACCTCTGCGATAATGAATACTTCTTCCGTGTCTTGTGCGGTGTCTCCTCTTCGAAAAGCTCTCCGCCTCCGCCAGCCTAACGGCGTCCCCCGCGGCTACAATGTTGCTGGTGGATTTGAGTTTCGTCTCCTTTCTTTTCTACATTCGAAAGAAGAACGCTGGTGATGGCGTCTCAAGGTTCCCTAACTCGTGAACAACGCTTCGGCGTCGATCTAACCAGGAATGTTTCCCTACTATTATGGCTCGCGCAGCTGGCAACTCGGTGATATCTCCACATATCTGTCAACGTTATTGGCTGTTCAGTATTTATTCATTTTTCTCTTTATCGTTTGGATGGCCCTTTCGGCGATGGAAGCCTTGATTTCGCAAGAAGAAACGCTGTACATTTTAATATTATTGCACTGGCAATAATCTAACACTTTTATTGTAAAATTTCCTATCTGTCTGCAAAAAATCTGCTCGCTCCAGCCATTCATCAGATTCCATAACCTTTTTGCAGCGGGTAACCGAGTCTCCGCGTTTCTTTTCAAAAGCAACTGCTTTGACATCCAGAAAACTTCTATAACGGCAGTGTTTACCTGCATCGATAATATCCAGCTAGATTCCCCATACCCGATTAAATCACGGGGAAATAATGACCTTCGGTGTGGGGTTATTTTTTCTTCTTTCAGACTTTTTGTAAGTTATCTTATCTTATGCAGCGTCTGGGCATCTGTCTACCAAAGCCTTTCCAGGAGCGCAGTGTTGTAGGACTCCCAATCTTGGCCTCATGAAAGTCTCCGCACCCCGGCGAGACCCGAGGGTCGCCCTACACTGTAATAAAGTTTTTTTAGAGTTTCATTTTTTCCTCGTCCTTCCATTGTAAAACTAGTTCGTAGGGCCCTTCATCGACTATGTTGATGCGAAATTGGTGCGAGACAGACGTTTTCAGACAAACCACCAATAAGTCACCGTATTCTCTCTAAACTTTAACACTTAGCTCTGTATATCTCTCTCTCGAAACTCTTTCTTTCTCTTTCCCATCAGTTTGTCTCCTAAACAAATTTCCATCTGATTCCCATCCCTCTGCTAAGTAGTAGGTAATAGTGATGGCATTCAGGCTTATATTTCTGCTTATTTCCGCTGAAAAACAAACTTTGGGTCATGACCATAATAGAGAGATTTTTCTTCTCTAGATCGAGAACGGGATATGCTGTGGACCTGATATACAGAATAGAGAGATTAGCATAACGTCCTTTCGTAAAAGCGTCTGCGACGTGTTTATCCTGTACGGCTTCTGTAAATACACTGTCCAGAGTGCAAAGAGTCTGTTTCCCTTCTCCTTCCTCTATCTCCGAAAAAGGATCCACAACATCTGGATATACGCTGTTTACGAGGAGAAGCCTCGGCTTCATTTTGCAGAGGATGTTTCAAAGCCCCGCCAATGATAACCTTAGTAAACCTGTCAGTGTGTTCTTTAACGACCCTCGTCACTAAGGACGTGTTGCCGCTGCCGCTGTATCCAACCACGATGATTCTTGCTTGCCTGCCGGGGCGGGGGGGGGGGGTGGCGGATAATAAATCCCAACGGCCTTCCTTTGCCGCGTCCAGGACGAAGTCCGTTGGGCGAATGACTGACAATGATTTTGGATGACTGTCCTTTACGCTACTTTTATGAAACTAACGTCAGTGAAGTAACCGGAAGCGCATCAATAACAAGCGCAGGCCAGGTTTCTCACAGATATCTTTTGGGGTTTTTATTCATCCAATTTTTGCTGGTTAATAATACAAAAAAATCCATACCTACAGAAATTGCTTACAGGAATACAAAATAAAATCTAATATTACAAAGAAAATAAAAAACACAAAAAAACAATATAGCTTCTAAAAAGAACTTTGAGGTCTCCTGAGCCCTCCCTCCCTCTCTCTCTCTCCTCTCTCTCTCTCTCTCTACTCTCTCTCTCTCTCCTCTCTCTCTCTCTCATCCCAGAAGCGACGAAGACTCCGTTCACCTGCTTTCCTCTTTGGCATTTCACCGAAACCGTATATTTGTAAGGTGTCTGTATGCCTGTAAATTTTTATCCAGAAGTATAATGGACTCGACACAGTCGATTTTCAGTCTTCAGCATCAACTCAGCTAGACTGGGTAAAGCAACTCTTGAAGTTATTTGAGACTGATGGTTAAATTCGTCTTCGTTTCTTGACAAGTGACGTATTGACATCCACGTGTTTGGCATTTTAAATAGTATTGATTTTAGTACTACCCATTCGATAGTGGGCGTGTAAAAGGCAAATGTAAGGTGCTTCTTCTTATGTGCTTCTTCTTCTTCTTCTTCTTCTTCTTCTTCTTCTTCTTGTGTGTGTGGTGCTGTTCTTGCTCACCTCTGTCCTCAAAGTATGTGTATAAAAAGGTGGTCTACGTCGCTGTCATCCCCATCTTCAGCATCAGGTTGGAGTACCTCCTCCCCCCCTCCTCCTCCTCCTCCTCCTCCATCTCCTCCTCCTCCATTGTGGTGAGTATGGATGGGGCGTGAGCGTAAGCTAGCGACCCTTCTGGGCTCAGATGATAAGGTTCTTCATGGAACCCTTGGAAGACTTTTTTCCTTGGTCCGTTGTGACAACTTCTCCTTTGACGCTTCTTACGTCTGGCACTGGAACAATCACGAGTTGGTTTCCCACGCAAAGAGCCACTTCATAATCAGCGTGGGATAACACATGGTGGCAGCACTTTTGCTCTCCTTCGCTACAAGTGTGACACTTATATTGCTGATTGAAACTGAATCAGTCTTTGGTTCATGTGCTATGATCTCTTCTGAATCATTTCACCCACCTCAGATTTCAAGTGTCCGAGTCGTCCTTCATTATGAATGCTGTAGTGATTTATATATATACAACAAAATATATATCCGATATATATATATATATATTATATATTAATATATATATATATATATATATATATATATATATATATATATATATATATATATATATATATATATATATATATATATATATATATATATATATATATATATATATATATATATATATATATTACATATACAGTATATATATACAGTTTATATTTATTATACCTGAAATTGTTTGTACTTTCAAATGTGTTGAAATGTGCAAACTAATAAGCTCACGTACACATATATATAAAAATTTATAAGAGCCTATTACTGCAAGGGTGCATGTTTATGAAGGAGTGTGAAGTTATAACACATGTGCAAAGATTGAGGTGAAATGACCAAATCAAAACATGAGGTGAAGAATCCGGAGAGACTTCTTCTACTGCAGAGCGTCAGTCTATTCACACCAGTGCAATGGCCAGTGGCAGGGAATCCCCCCCCAACACTGAAATTCTTCTCTCTTGTCTGCTTTCACAATAATGTTGGAGGGTTCACTATTCTCTCATTCTAGAGGTTCTTCATCCTCAGAGCATTGCATCAGCCATATTGATTTGTAAAAGAAGTAGAGTAAAAGACACAGAGGAGTAAGAAGAAGTAGAAGAAGACTTACATTTGTTTACAAGGTGGTGATGCTACTGATTCTGGCCTCTTCACTCACTCACTCAAGTGTAAAATGACACGAGGCTTCTGATACCTGGAGTCCTCCTCCTCCTCCTCCTCCTCCTCCTCCTCCTCCTCCTCCTCCTCCTCCTCCTCCTCCTCCTCCTCCTACGAGAATATGGCTCCTCCTCAGCCAGCAGCAACAAGATTAGACATGTTTGTTAATATCCAAATAGAGAGTGATTTTCTGAACTTCCTCCCAGTATGTTGTAGAAACCTCTTTCCTGCCACCCTGTCACTGGCCATTAATGGGTTCATTGATTGAGCCTACAATTTATTTATACATTTGTTCTACAGAACAATAAACAAAGAAGAAATGTGTGAATGTAAAACTCACCAGAAGAGCTCCTCTGGACTTGTTGTCTGCTCTAAACACATCTGGTACAGCACTGGACCTCTTCCTTCCTTTCTTCCTTCCTTCCTTCCTGTCACTGTCCTCAAGTAGTAGCAGCAGCAGCAGCAGGTGTTTGGCTCTGAAACAACTCTCCTCCTCCTCCTCCTCCTCCTCCTCCTCCTCCTCCTCCTCCTCCTCCTCCTCCTCCTCCTCCTCCTCCTCCTCCTCCTTCTGGTTTGTGCTTGTTTATTTTCTCTGTGCCTTTGATCAGTTCCTTCCAGTTCTTCCCATTTTTACAACTGAATCTGAGTTGTGTAACTCCAGAGCTTGGTGACTTTTTCATGACTTTTCCAGTTATGTCTCAAAAAGTTCTTTGTTTTAAACATAGGCCTCTTCCTCCTGCCTTTTCAAGTCCTTTACACTTGTTGCCTCTGTTCAAATGTATAGAAAGGTCATACAGGGACTTTATTTATTAGAATCTGCTGAGGAGAAAGTCCCAGACAGTCTCTCTGTCTGTCTGTCTGTCTCTCTCTCTCTCTCTCTCTCTCTCTCTCTCCCCAAAGGTGGTGGAGGAAGACAGCAGTATAACTCTACCCATAATTATTATCCAAGTTCAATTAGACATGAAAGTCTTTCTCTTCTTTCATCTCCTCAAGTTTTTATTTCTCCTCTTGCATCGATATATTATTGGTTTCTCTTCCCCTTAATAAAATGAAAAGCTCTCTCTCTCTCTCTCTCTCTCTCTCTCTCTCTCTCTCTCTCTCTCTCTCTCTCTCTCTCTCTCTCTCTCCATTTCAGAGCTTCTGATAACGTGTTCATAGAGACTTCCATTCATTCCATCATTCAGTCGATCTCATCTGAAGAAACTAAAGAGGTTTTTGTCTTCTGAGACTCAAAACACATTTCCACTTCCCCAGTATTCACTGATTGCCTCTTCTGTCTCAATTGTGCTTTTGGAAGGTCAACAGTCTGACTGACTGACTGACTACTGCATCTTTATCATGAAATAATTTTGGTAATATACTTGTTCTCTTGACAAGTTGATCAAACTTTCTGCAAGTTGAATCTTTTGACTGACTGACTGACTTTGCCTTTTGATTGCAATTCTCATCAACTCCTCCATTTGTGGTTCTGTTGAATTAATCTTTGAATTATTTTGAATGACTTTCTTCTGCTGCATTTTTCTTGTTTTCCATGTTTGTAGATACAGTATATTTATGTATACATTCAGTATCATAAGTTGTATGCATTTGAAGCATTACCAAAATGCAGATCACAAGATTATGATAAGGTTGACATTATATTTTTATCCTCAAAAATCAAATAGTTTTCCATTTCCAGTATGAAACCTTGTTACCAAAACTACTTAATTATCTATGCATAACATGGCTAATAAAACACACAGTGTAAGCATTCAGTTTATTTGCAAAGCTCAAACATTCACCAAACCATGACAAAAGCATCCTTGGCATTTCAGGATTTGCATATAGATAGATAGATAGACAGATATATAGGTAAGTCTATCGACTGCAATATTATAGTTATAAAAATGCAACAGGATCTCAAATATGGTCCAAGAAAAGGACATAAAAGATAAACAAATAAATCTCAAGAGTCATAAAAACATGTCAAAGCAGAACAATGAAAAAAAAATCATGTTGTATAACATTTTCAACATTGTCCCTTTTACAAGTGGAACTTGAAATGCAGCTAAATAAAGAGGAAGAAGAAGAAGCCTTAGTGTATAAACATTTCAGCAGAACCTTCATGAATGACCACTACTGGACTTTCTTCGCCTGGAAAACAATACAAAGGAAGCTGACACACATAACATATTTTAGAAAACAAAAACAAACAAACAAATGATAACAATATCCAGCAGTTCTTAGTCATTTCCTCATCTGTATGTAGACAGAATTCAGAGGATTATTTGACACTGTTCTGACACATGACGATGATCTGAAAATGTCCCCAATACTTGGCAGATTGGCCAACAACAACATTTTGGCAATGGGCCACAAACTAGGATGTGAGGCAGAAGACATAAAAATGGCATGAGAGAATGCAGCAAGAGTGAATATTATATTTATCCTCTGTATTGGGAGCAATTTCAGAACACCAGGAGAGACACCATTGGATCCACAAGCCTTGTCTTCTCTGACTTCATATTTTGAGTCATCCAGTATATATATATATATATATATATATATATATATATATATATATATATATATATATATATATATATATATATATATATATATATATATATATATATATATATATATATATATATATATATATATATATAGGAATAATTCTCCATGTCATATAGATCCCTGATATATATATATAATATTAGTTGATATATATATATGGGATCTCAAACTCTTAAAGGTGATCTAATGATAAGCAAACATGACAATGCATATATATAGAACAACACAACTTGAAATTATGGAGGAATAGTTTTAACTTTTATGTCAGGAGAGATCCCTGTTGAATATGGCCTTAATATTAATACAATTGAACAGTTGAATAAAGTATTTATCTTAATTATTTATCCATTCATTTGAAATCAACTCTTTGACACATCAGAGAGAAAGAAGCATTTCCTTTCCTTTCCTTTCCTTTCCTTTCCTTTCCTTTCAGTGACAGCAGTACAGCATAACAGAAGCACAGAAAACATGGAGCAGAGTGCTTCTTTCAGGTGGCTTGGTCATGTGGGAAGAATGGGAGACTAAGGGAGGGAAGGAGGGAGGAGGAGGGCCTAGAAAGTGCTAGGGAGGGGATGGGGAGGGGGAGGTGTTGAAACGGAAGGGTATATAAAGGTATATTAAGCGACTTGTAATATGGAAGTCTTCTTCTTCCTCCTCCTCCTCCTCCTCCTCTCCCCTGAACCTGATTCAGCAGTGGGAGTGTGAATGAGGCAGTGAATAATCTCTCATTTTTCCCGTGAAGCCACCCTGAGAGGAGAGAAAAGAGAGAGAGAGAGAGAGAGAGAGAGAGAGAGAGAGAGAGAGTGCAGTGAAGGATAGACTTGCTGAGAGAGAGAGGGCTGCAATGGCATGACAAATAGACTATTACAGGTCTTAAGGTCTCTCTCTACTCTCTCTCTCTCTCTCTCTCTCTCTCTCTCTCTCTCTCTCTCTCTCTCTCTCTAAACAAAGAATAAAGACACTAAAGGAATAAAAGAGACTTGAGATAAAAGGACGAAAATTTGCACTTTACCCAAAGCCTCTTCAAGAAGAAACAACAGCAATTGTTTTTTCTTCTTCCTTCTTCTTTCTCCTGCGATGCGTCTTCTTCTAATCAAGTGTTCACTGTGTGACTCCCTTCTCTCTGGAGAGTGTCTTCAAGTCTTCATAATCATCAATTTTCTTTATCCAAAGAACACACCAATCTCTATTGACCTCAGAGGCGGAAGAGTCAGCGACTGGAGCAGAAGCTTCAAGTCTCGATCTGAGGAAAGACAAAAATGGCTTATTAACACTTTTCTTGACCTGCTTTCTCTCTTCACTCTTCCTCATCACTCAGAAGCTCACTCACTCACACTTCAAACACACACATATTTATATATTCATATTCTATATATTCTTCTTATTATTCTTCTATTCTTCTTCTTCTTCTTCACATATAGGATATATATAATTAATTAAAACTCTATGATATGTATAGAAGAGAAAGAAGACCTAACATTTTGATTCTTTTTTAAAATCTCTGATGCAGAAAAGAGGCAATTCAGTGACGGAAGTCAAGTCTTCTTTTCATCAGGTCTCTGGGAAAACTGCCAAAATCGCGATTTTGATCAATGGCGGAAGATTGTCAAAACTGGTCAAGATTGGCCAAAATTAATCAAAATCAAAAATGGTCTCGATCTGAGGAAAGAAAAATGGCTCAAATTAGGATGGTTTAAATTAACACCTCCTTGGCCTGATGGACTTTGACCTCAGGGACTCTCTTCAGTCCCCCATTTGGTCCTCCTCAACACTGGTCTCTAAACACCAAAACACTAAAGACAAACTGGTCTCTAAACACACAAAATGGTCTAAAGACTGAAACTGGTCTCTAAAACTGAAACTGGTCTCTAAATGAAACTGGTCTATATAAGACTGAAACTATAAAACTGAAACTGGTCTCTAAATACTGAATGAAACTGGTCTCTAAAACAAAACTGGTCTCTAAAGACTGAAACTGGTCTCTAAAACTGATCTAAAAAACTGAAACTGAAAAAGACTGAAACTGGTCTAAAGACTGAAACTGGTCTCTAAAGACTGAAACTGGTCTCTAAAGACTGAAACTGGTCTCTAAAGACTGAAACTGGTCTCTAAAGACTGAAACTGGTCTCTAAAAAAATGGTTTCTAAAACTGTCTCTAAAGACTGAAAAGGTCTCTAAAGACTGAAACTGGTCTCTAAAGACTGAAACTGGTCTCTAAAACTGAAAATGGTCTCTAAAGACTGAAACTGGTGTCTAAAACTGAAACTGGTCTCTAAAGACTGAAACTGGTCTCTAAAATGGGTGGTCTCTAAAACTGAAACTGAAACTGTCTCTAAAGACTGAAATGGTCTCTAAAGACTGAAACTGTCTCTAAAATTGAAGCTGGTCTCTAAAGACTGAAACTGCATCTAAAATTGAAGCTGGTCTCTAAAACTGAAACTGGTTTCTAAAGACTAAAACTGGTCTCTAAAACTGAAATTGGTTTCTAAAGACTAAAACTGGTCTCTAAAACTGAAATTGGTTTCTAAAGACTAAAACTGGTCTCTAAAACTGAAATTGGTTTCTAAAGACTAAAACTGGTCTCTAAAACTGAAACTGGTTTCTAAACACTGAAACTGGTCTCTAAAGACTGAGACTGGCCTCTAAAACTGAAACTGGTCTTCAAAGACTGAAACTGGTCTCTAAAAAAACTGGTCTCTAAAACTGGTGGTCTCTAAAACTGAAACTGGTCTCTAAAACTGAAACTGGTCTCTAAAACTGAAACTGGTCTCTGAAGACTCTAAAGACTGAAACTGGTCTCTAAAACTGAAACTGGTGAAAGGGGTCTAAAGACTGAAACTGGTCTCTAAAGACTGAAACTGGTCTCTAAAACTGAAACTGGTCTCTAAAGACTGAAAACTGGTCTCTAAAACTGAAACTGGTCTCTAAAGACTGAAACTGGTCTCAAAACTGAAACTGGTCTCTAAAGACTGAAACTGGTCTCTAAAACTGAAACTGGTCTCTAAAGACTGAAACTGGTCTCTAAAACTGAAACTGGTCTCTAAAACTGAAACTGGTCTCCAAAGACTGAAACTGGTCTCTAAAACTGAAACTGGTCTCTAAAGACTGAAACTGAAACTGGTCTCTAAAGACTGAAACTGGTCTGAAACTAAAGACTGAAACTGGTCTCTAAAACTGAAACTGGTCTCTAAAACTGAAACTGGTCTCTAAAACTGAAACTGGTCTCTAAAGACTGAAACTGGTCTCTAAAGACTGAAACTGGTTTCTAAAACTGAAACTGGTCTCTAAAAATGAAACTGGTCTCTAAAGGCCAAAAACTGGTCTCAAAAACTGAAGGGAGGGGATGGATGGAACTGGCCATCACATTCTGAAGACTCACTGTGTGTGTGTGAAACGTCATCAGATGCGTTGCCATGGCGAAAGGCTGGTCTCTAAAGACTGAAAACTCTCTGAAACTGGTGAAAATCTCTCTCTCTCTCTCTGAAACTCTCTCTCTGGACTGGAAAAACTCAAACTAGTTTCTCAGACTCTGACCACTGTGCTGATTAACAGCAAATCTAAAGACTAAACTGGTCTTACGTGGTCTCTAAAACCAAACTGGTTATTAAATTACTCTAAAATTGGTCTCTAAATACTGAGAACTGAATTCTCTAAAGACTGAAACTAAATATAACTCTTCATCACTGGTATATCTACAACTCAAATATCTGTTTTCTCTAAATATATATATATATATAATATATATATATATATATATATATATATATATATATATATATATATATATATATATATATATATATATATATATATATATATATATATATATATATATATATATATATATATATATATATATATATATATATATATATATATATATATATATATATATATATATATATATATATATATATATATATATATATATATATATATATATATATATATATATATATATATATATATATATATATATAGTTATAGATATATCTATAGATATTTCTCTATGTTTGTATATAAACACTGACTGAGGAGAATCACTGTGCTATGATAACTAAGAGGAAATATAGGAGGAGGAGGAGGAGGAGGAGGAGGAGGAGGAGGAGGAGGAGGAGGTAAAAACAGAAATAAGCAGCAAAAATGTAAGTGAAGACTTTCAATACTCTTATTATTCCCCATTATTATTATATATTGAAAGTCTTCTTCTTTTTCCTGGCCTCTGCTTCTTCTTCTTCTCTTCTTCTTCTTCCTCTTCTCCTGCTACTTGCACTCTTCTGCTTTTCATTCTATTCATAAAGGAGGAGGAAGAGGAGGAGGAGGACAGAAGAGGAAGAAGGGAAAGGAACAGGAACAGTTTCTTGAGTGACGCTTGACTTTGGATGATACTGATACTCACCTTTATAAAAGTCAATCCTTAAATCAGTGGTTCCTGCTCCTTCTTCCCTGCTTGTAGGAACCAAAGTCCTGTTTAGGACTTGGACAATGCGGTCCTCTGGAGCCTCTCCCATGAAGTATGATAATGTCAGTTCCTTTGCTGAAGAAGAAGCCCAGAGAGAAACGGGACGACGAAGGCTCACTAAGTCTTCGTAGCTTCCATCATCAATAATGATCAAATCTGTGGGATGAAACAAATGAGAGGAATTTTTGAGATATTATTATTATTATTATTATTATTATTATGATTATTATCTATCTACAACAAAAATAATAAAATAATAATAATATAATATAATAATGACTATATAGAAGAAAAGCAGCATAACTAAACTGTTGCGTGTTTTGATTGTTATATAACAATATACATATATATATATATATATATATATATATATATATATATATATATATATATATATATATATATATATATATATATATATATATATATATATAGATATATATATATATAGATATATAGAGAATAGAGAGAGAGAGAGAGAGAAACAAACATGCCGATGTATTTACAAACTCTTTAAAATCTCTATTAGAAAACAAAGAAGCAATTCAGTGACATTGATACTTTCCTTTCTTCTTCTTCTTCTCCTTCTTATTCCTCTTCTTCTCCTTTTTCTTCTTCTTCTTCTTCAGAGTTGCTCTACATAAATACCTCATGAAGAGGTCATTACCAAAGAAGAAGAAGAAGAAGAAGAAGAAGAGAATAACTAAAAAGCTAAAGTGGTTTGAGTGATGGCTGAAGGCTTTAGTGTACTTTGTAATTAAGGGAGTAAAGGTTGAAGAAGAAGAAGAAGAAGAAGAAGAAAAGAAGAAATTCCTACTTACGTAAATAATCCACTGGAGGCAAAGCCTCTCCTCCTGAAAGCTGTGCCAGGTCCCTTAGATTTATCCGGATATCAAATGTTCGTGCAAACATTCGCCTGAGAAGCAGCTTTTGATGCTTCACTCAATGGCGACATATCTTTTGCTACTTCTAAAAACAGAAAACTCAATTCAATCACTTCGGGCCTCAGTTTAGGCAGTAAGGACGGAAGGACATAGAGACTCTTGGGTTGTTTGAATCTTACTTTGTTCTTCAGAGAAGTTCTTCTCTCCATCTGTGAGACAAGTGATTCCAGAACCTTGTCATCTAGTCTTGTTTCTATGAATGGCTCCAGAAGAGCGTCCTGGACAACAATATCATTATTAGGAATAGAGAGGTTGTATGATACATAGAGTTCATGAATCTCCTCTATTGTATCATACAACACATCTCTCTCAGTTCCGTAAAGGATTCCTGGTATGAAGGAAATGATGTCTTTGAATTTCCAAAATAACTGATTTATATCTCTTCCATCCCATAATCCTCTTGACTTCAGAACATCGCCGACAATCTTTCCTCCTCCTTGCGGCCTCCTTCCACCTGATGTGATGATGTCATCGCAGATGCTGCCTGCAGCTGCAAACTCCTGCTCACTTCTGTGTCTGTGGCAGTAGACATTTACAATCTCCAGTTGCTTCTTTGTTTTCTTTATGGAGAAATAGGATGACATGATGGCATCAAAGTTCTGAAGCACCTCTTGAGAATTAATCTCCCTTTTGAAGCTTCTAACATCTGCCTCAGACCATTCATATTTATTCTCCATGTAATGCTTCAGAGACCATTTTCTGTAAGGTGCATCAAATTCCTCCTCCAGTGATTCTTCAGAGATTCCTGTCTTGTCGGAGATTCTCTTGATCTTGTGCTTTCTTAGCTGTAAGTAGACTGATGTCCTGGTGCTCATTTCATCCCTTAACTCTGGACACTCAATGTAAAGGAGGATGAACAGGTTAAAATACAGTGGGGTTTGCAGGATGGCTCCAGTGCCAGTGTCCATTTCTGCTATTTTCTGAAGCAGCTCTTTCTTCATCTGCTCCTGTTGGGTGACGTCATCACCTTTAACCAGGTGGCAGATGAGCTTTTCTGCGAGCAATTTCATGTCCTCTTCCTGAAGGCCTGAAACTTTGAGGTTGATTCTGGAACGTTTTGCTTTGTTCACAATACCTGTCAGTCCCATGGTATTCCCTGGACGTGTTGTGACAACAAACTTCATCTTATTTGAAGCAAGTGATAGCATTTCAAAGAAAAGCTTTTTAGATTTCTCATTGTACTCATCATAGCCATCACACAAGACCAAACACTCTGAACTTAGGACTACCGATTTGACAAGATCAAAAGGCAATCGAGCAACAGTGTCTGGAATCAAGCTCTTTAGGTAGTCATCAAAGTTGTCGTGGTCATGATTCCTGAACTGCATATTAAGTAATAATGGGAAGGAAGAGAGTTCTGGAATATCCGTTGTCTTCTTGCACCATCCCTCTGCATAGGAACAAAGAATTGTGGTCTTTCCAGAACCTGCATCACCAGATATAATCACAACTTCAGAGTCTTTTCCCATTTTGTCTTTATTGAGGATTTCTTGTTGACTTACAGTGATATTTTTATTGCCATGGGGACCTCTATTTAACTCCTGATCATCCACCACTTGTAAAGAGACCATGATGTTACCTGGATCTGTTAGAGAATGATCAGGGAGCCAGTCGTAGGGCAAGATCTGACAGAGGCGTTCATTAAGAGACAGGAGTTCTGCTTCAGAGGATTTGTGTATCATGTCAGAACACTCACTCCTAAACTCTTCTATTTCTTCTTTAAGCCTTTGTACATCCCGAGGGTCTGAGGGATCATATTTCTCACGGATCTTTTTTAGGAGCTCTGGAACAGCATCTTGGATCTCTGCTTTAAGCTGGTCAATGTCACCAGAATTAGATGGAAAGAGACTTGGTTTTCTCAAGAGTTTCCTCGAGCGTTGCTTGGAAGTCTCTGAGTTTTCTTTCCAATTCAGTGTCTGACATATTAGGGGCTTCATGGCTAACAATGTTCCTTTCATCTTTGATTTTTTTCACTAATCCTCTGGTTTCATCACCAGGGTCATTCACCCCCTTTTCCCAAAGAGTCTGGCAGATTTTGTTCATCAGTGTGATGTCCAGATCTTCCGGAGGCTTTTCTGTGAGATTTTGGATTTCCTGGGGGTTGAAAGGACCTTTTTTTCGTTTTAGTGGAACTTGGTTCTCTTCGAGAATCTCTCGGATTCTCTTCTTTGGTCCTTGGAGGAAGCTTAGGTTGTATATTTTATAAATCACTTCCTTCCCCCAGTGCCTCACAAAATGGTAGCGCCTCAGAGATTTAAGAGTATATGGAGAAGAAATTGATCCTGAGGAGGAAGCCATGTTTCCTCAATAACACTGGGAGGCCAATGGACAGAGAGAGAGAGAGAGAGAGAGTCTATGCTTGTGCGTCCTTCCTTGTTTCCTCTTGCAGAAGACTCCAAGAAGAGACAACCTGAGAAGGAGAAAAGAATAAGAGCAGTTAAGAGCAGGAAGTAGAATGAGAGAAACATCAGTAATAATGATAACAAGAAAAGCAGTGTTAATATCAGCTTTAACTTGACTACTCATGATGAAATCAATAAGAGGAGGAGGAACCAGAGAGAATCTGAGGAACTGGAGGAAGGGAACAGATTGATGGATGGAGGAGACTGGAGAAAGGGAAGGAAGCAACAGTTTGCCTAGGTTAGGTTAGGTTAAGGGCCTGGCCCCAAATGCCCTGACTGCCCAAAATCCGTTATTAGTGTCATTTCCTAATTTTGGGCCACATACTCGCCCGAAACACCTTTCGGCCTCTAGAATGGCCACCTAGGGCCACCCAAATCCAGTTGGCCATTCCCTGGCCAGCTACCAACCATAGAGGGTATATATATATATATATATATATATATATATATATATATATATATATATATATATATATATATATATATATATATATATTATATATATATATATATATATATATATATATATATACCTGGATGGCATCTTGTCTGTAACCAGTACTACTATATAGTAATCTAGTTAAAAAGTAGTACTGTTTAATGAGTAAGTGTTTAAAGCAGAGCCTTGTGGTTTCTTGATTTGAGTGAATGTTTATGAGTAAGTGTTTAGTGTTAGTTTAGTTTAGGTTTAGTGAATGTGTTGTGAATGTTATTGAATGTTTATTGCGTAAGTATTTTGAATGTTTAGTGTGTTTAGGAATTTAGTAATGTTTAATAAGTATTCAGTGAAATGTTTAGTGAGAGTTTAGGGTTTAGTGTTTTTGTGTTTAGTGTGTTAAGTGTTTAGTAATGTTTAGTGAGTTTAAAATGTTTTGTTTAGTGTTAATGAAGTGTTTAGTGAATGTTTAGTGTTTAATAGTGTGTTTAGTTTCAGTGAATGTTTAGTCTGTTGAATGTTTAGTGAATGTTTAGTGAGTCTTTGAATCTTTCAGTGAATGTTTAGTGTTTAGTGAATGTTAGTGAATGTAGTGTTTTTCTGAATAATGAATGTTTAGTGAGTCTTTAGGAAGTTTAGTGAATGTTTTGAATGTTTAGTGAGTACTTAGTGAATGTTTAGTGTACTGTTTAGTGAATATTTAGTGAATGTTTTGTGTAATGAGTTTAGTGAATGTTTAGTTTGTTTTAGTGTGTAATGACTACTTAGTGAATGTTTAGTGTAACAATGTTTAGTGAATGTTTAGTGAATAAAATTATTGAATGTTTAGTTTGTGTTTAGTGTTAGTGAGTTTAGTGAATGTTTAGAATATAGTTAGTGTTTAGTGAATGTGTTTATGTTTAGTATTCATAATGTTTAGTGAGTGTTTAGTGAATGTTTAATTTTAGTGAGTTTAGTGTTTTAGTGAATTATGTTAGTGTATTGTGTGAATGTTTAGTGAATAAGTATTCAGTGAATGTTTAGTGAGTGTTTAGTGTTTGTTTAGTGTTTAGTGTGAATGTTAGTGTTTTAATGAATGTTTAGTGACTGTAAGTATAGTCATGAATGTTTAGTGTTTAGTGTTTAGTGTGCTTAGTGAATGTTTATGTTTAGTGTTTTATGAATGTTTAGTGTGTAGTGAGTATTCAGATGAATGTTTAGTGAGTGTTTAGAGTGTTTAGTAAATGTTTAGTGAATGTTAGTGTTTAATGAATGTTTAGTGTATAGTGAGTCAGTGAATGTTTAATTTGTGTTTAGTGTTTAGTGAGTACTTAGTAAATGTTTAGTGTATAGTGAATGTTACTGTGTTAAGTGTGTTTAGTGTATGAATGTTTAGTGAATGTCAGTGAGTGTTTAGTGAATGTTTAGTGTTTAGTGAATGTTTAGTGTTTTAGTGAATAGTTTTAGTGAATGTTTAGTTTGTGTTTAGTGTTTATGTTTAGTGAGTGTAAGTGTTTTGTTAGTGAATGTTTAGTGAATGTTAGAGTGTTTAGTGAATGTTTAGTGTAATTTTTGAATGTTTAGTTTGTGTTTAGTGTTTAATGAATGTTTAGTGAATGTTTAGTGTGTGTTTATTCAGTGAATGTTTAGTGAGTGTTTTGAGTGTTTAGTGAGTACTTAGTGAATGTTTAGTGAAGTGAGTGTTTAGTGAATGTTTATGTTTAGTGCTTGTGTATTTAGTGAATGTTTAGTGAGTGTTTTTAGTGTTTTAGTGAATGTTTAGTGAGTTTAATGTTAGTTTTTGAATGCTTAGTGAATGTTTAGTTTGTGTTTAGTGTCAGTGAATACTTTAGTGAATGTTTAGTTTAGTGAATGTTTAGTGAATGTTTTTGCTTAGTGAATGTTTAGTTTGTGTTTAATGTTTAGTGTTTAGTGAATGTTTAGTTTGTGTTTAGTGTTTTAGTGAATGTTTAGTGAATGTTTAGTGTAGTGAATGTTAGTGAATGTTTTTAGTGTATAGTGAGTGCTTAGTGAATGTTTAGTTTGTGTTTTAGTGTATAGTGAGTACTCAGTGAATGTTTAGTGTAGTAGTGAGTGAATGTTAGTGAATGTTTAGTGTTGTGAGTGCATAGTGAATGTAGTGATGTTTTAGTGAATGTTTAGCATGTAGTGAGTGCAAAGTGAATGTTTAGTTTGTGTTTAGTGTTAGTAGAATGTTTAGTGAATGTTTAGTGAATGTTTATAGTGTGAGTGCTTAGTGAATGTTTAGTTTGTGTTTAGTGTATAGTGAGTACTTAGTGAATGTTTAGTGTATAGTGAGTGCTTAGTGAATGTTTAGTTTGTGTTTAGTGTATAGTGAGTACTTAGTGAATGTTTAGTGAATATAGTGAGTGCTTAGTGAATGTTTAGTGTATAGTGAGTGCTTAGTGAATGTTTAGTGTATAGTGAGTGTTAGTGAATGTATTAGTGAATGTTTAGTTTGTGTTTAGTTTAGTGAGTGTTTAGTGTTATAGTGAATGTTTAGTGAATGTTTAGTTTGTGTTTAGTGTATATGTGAGTACTTAGTGAATGTTTAGTGTATGTTTGAGTGTATAGTGAATGTTTAGTGTATAGTGAGTGCTTAGTGAATGTTTAGTGTGTGTTTAGTGTATAGTGAATGTTTAATGAATGTTTAGTGTTTAGTGTGCTTAGTGAATGTTTAGTGTGAATGTTTAGTGTATGTTTAGTGTTAATGAATGTTTTAGTTTGTTAGTGAATGTTTGAATGTTTAGTGTGTATAGTGAGTGTTGAATGTTTAGTTAATGTTTAGTGTTTAGTGAGTGCTTAGTGAATGTTTAGTGTTAGTGAATGTTTAGTGTATAGTTAGTGTGATAGTGAATGTTTAGTGTATAGTGAGTGAATGTTTAGTGAATGTTTAGTTTGTGTTTAGTGTATAGTGAGTACTTAGTGAATGTTTAGTGTAGTGAGTGCTTAGTGAATGTTTAGTTTAGTGCTGTAGTGAATGTGAATGTTTAGTGAGTGTGAGTGAATGTTTAGTGTGTTAGTTTGAAGTAATGAATGTTTAGTGTTTAGTGTAGTGCTTAGTGAATGTTTAGTGAGTGTTTAGTGTTTGAATGCTTAGTGAATTTGAGTGTTAGTGAATGTTTAGTGTATAGTGAATGTTTAGTGAATGTTTAGTGTATGTTTAGTGCTTTGAATGTATAGTTAGTGTTTTAAGTGAATGTTTAGTGTTGTTTAGTGAATGTTTAGTGAATGTTAGTGAGTGTTTAGTGAATGTTTAGTGAGTGTTTAGTGAATGTTTAGTGTATAGTGAATGTGAGTGTTTAGTGAATGTTTAGTGAATGTTTAGTGAGTGTTTAGTGAATGTTTAGTGAGTTTGAGTGTTTAGTGAATGTTTAGTGTTGTTTGAATGTTTAGTGTTTTGAGTGTGAATGTTTAGTTTTAGTGTTAGTGAATGTTTAGTGTATAGTGAGTGTTTAGTGAGTACTTTAGTGTGTTTAGTGAGTGAGTGTTTAGTGAATGTTTAGTGTAAGTGAATGTTTAGTGAATGTTTGAATGTTTAGTGTATGTTTAGTTTAGTAGTAAGTGAATGTTTAGTTAGTGTGTTTAGTGTATAGTGAGTACTTAGTGAATGTTTTGTGAATGTTTAAAAAAGTTTAGTGATTTTACACAGGAACCATTAGTAATGTAGACATGAATGCTTATTCCATTCCAAATTCTTAGTGTTTAGTGAATTTTAGTGACCTTTAGTGTATAGTGGTGAGTTTTAGTGAATGTTTAGTGTTTTCATGAAAAATGTGTGTTTTTCCATGTATAGTTAGTTTGTGTTGAATGTTTGAATAAATGAAATAATTAGTTTGTAAGTAAGTGCTGTGAATCTTTTAGTGTCTTTTCCCCTTCCCTTGTAATGATAAGATAATAATAAAATTTAGTTGTGAGTGATAAAAATGTTTAATAATTTGCAAAGTGATAATTTAGTTGTTTAGTGTTATGAGTACTTAGTGAATGTTTAGACATAGTGAGTGCTATGGCTGTTTTAGTTTGTGTTTTTTTATACGAATACTTTTGATTTAGTGATTGAGGTGAATGTCATGTTAGTGTTGAGTGTTCCCTTCCTGAATCTTTCTAATGTTTAGTCTATCCAGTTTTGACCAATCTGACAATGTTTAGTGTATAATGAGTGCTTTTGAATGTTTAGCTTTGTTTAGTGTATTAAGTAACCATGTTTAGTGTGACTAATATGGTAACCACTTGAGAGACAAAATTTGGCATGTGGCATCATTTGACCCATGTTTAGATAATAGGGTAGGTTTCAGACCCATTTTCCCCTTCCCCTCCTTATTTTTTTGGGGTACTTTTGCCCTTACCTTTCAGCCCTTCCCTTTGTGAATATAATATGGTAACTCCTTAGTGAATGTTTAAATTTGGCATGTGGCATCATTTGAAAACTTAGATAATGTTTAGTGTTCAGTGGTAAGTCTTATCCACCTTTCCCCTTCCCTTTGTGACTAATATGGTGTGAATGTTTACCCTAGACAAAATTTTGCATGTGGCATCATTTGACCAATTTAGATAATAGGGTAGGTTTCAGACCCAGTTTTTACTTTTTTTCCCCTTTCCCTTCCCTTAGTCCCATCCACCTTTCCCTTCCCTTTTGACTAATATGGTAACTGCTTGACCAATCTAGACAAAATTTGGCATGTGGCATCATTTGACCCAACTTAGATAATAGGGTTTTTCAGACCCATACCCCCCTTCCCCTTCCCCTTCCCTTCCCCATCCACCTTTCCCCTTCCTTTGTGACTAATATGGTAACCAATGTTTGACCAATCTAGACAAAATTTGGCATGTGGCATCATTTGACCAACTTAGATAATAGGGTAAGTTTCAGACCCATACCCCTTCCCTTTATTCCCCTTCCCCATCCACCTTTCCCCTTCCCTTTGTGACTAATATGGTAACTAATTGACCAATCTAGACAAAATTTGGCATGTGGCATCATTTGACCCAACTTAGATAATAGGGTTTTGTTTCAGACCCATACCCCTTCCTTCCCTTCCCTTCTTCTTCCACCTTTCCCCTTCCCTTTGTGACTAATGATAACTGCTTGGACTCTTTTTGCATGTGGCATCATTTGACCCAAAGATAATTTGGGTTCAGACCTTCCCATATTTCCCTGTTTCCCCTTTGTTGAATATGGTAACTGTTTGACCAATCTAGACAAAATTTGGCATGTGGCATCATTTGACCCAACTTCATATTAGGGTTGTTTCAGACCTGTTTACCCCTCCCTTCCCTTTCCTTCCCCATCCACCTTTCCCCTTCCCTTTGTGACTAATATGGTAACCACTTGAACAATCTAGAAAAATTTGGCATGTGGCATCATTTGACCCAACTTAGATAATAGGGTAGGTTTCAGACCCATACCCTTCTTCCCTTCCCCTCTCCCCATCCACCTTTCCCCCTTCCCTTTGTGACTAATATGGTAACTGCTTGAACAATCTAGACAAAATTTGGCATGTGGCATCATTTGAGTAACTTAGATATTAGGGTAGGTTTTCAGACCCATATACCCCTTCCCTTCCCCTTCCCCATCCACCTTTCCCCTTCCCTTTGTGACTAATATGGTAACCGCTTGACCAATCTAGACAAAATTTGGCATGTGGCATCATTTGACCCAACTTAGATAATAGGGGTAGGTTTCAGACCCCATACCCCCTTCCCTTCCCCCTTCCCCTTCCCCATCCACCTTTCCCCCTTCCCTTTGTGACTAATATGGTAACTGCTTGACCAATCTAGACAAAATTTGGCATGTGGCATCATTTGACCCAACTTAGATAATAGGGTAGGTTTCAGACCCATACCCCCTTCCCTTCCCCTTAGTTCCCCATCCACCTTTCCCTTCCCTTTGTGACTAATATGGTAACCGCTTGACCAATCTAGACAAAATTTGGCATGTGGCATCATTTGACCCAACTTAGATAAAGGGTAGGTTTCAGACCCATACCCCTTCCTTCCCTTCCCCCTTCCCCATCCACCTTTCCCTTCCCTTTGTGACTAATATGGTAACCGTTTGACCAATCTAGACAAAATTTGGCATGTGGCATCATTTGACCTAACTTAGATAATAGGGTAGGTTTCAGACCCATACCCCCTTCCCTTCTTCCCTTCCCCCATCCACCTTTCCCTTCCCTTTGTGACTAATATGGTAACTGTGACCAATCTAGACAAAATTTGGCATGTGGCATCATTTGACCCAACTTAGATAATAGGTAGGTTTCAGACCCATACCCTTTCCCCTTCCCTTCCCTTCCCTTCCCCATCCACCTTTCCCTTCCCTTTGTGACTAATATGGTAACTGCTTGAAATCTAGACAAAATTTGGCATGTGGCATCATTTGAAACTTAGATAATAGGGTAGGTTTCAGACCAGACCATACCCCCCTTCCCTTCCCTTCCCCCCATCCACCTTTCCTTTCCCTTTATGACTAATATGGTAACTGCTTGAACAATCTAGACAAAATTTGGCATGTGGCATCATTTGATAACTTAGATAATAGGGTAGGTTTCAGACCCATACCCATATCCCCCATCCACCTTTCCCTTCCCTTTATGACTAATATGGTAACTGCTTGAACAATCTAGACAAAATTTGGCATGTTTGGCATCATTTGACCCAACTTAGATAATAGGGTAGGTTTCAGACCCATACCCCCTTCCCCATCCACTTCCCTTCCCCATCCACCTTTCCCCTTCCCTTTGTGACTAATATGGTAACTGCTTGAACCAATCTAGACAAAATTTGGCATGTGGCATCATTTGAAACTTAGATAATAGGGTAGGTTTCAGACCCATACCCCTTCCCCTTCCCTTCCCCATCCACCACCTTTCCCCTTCCCTTTATGACTAATATGGTAACTGCTTGAACAATCTAGACAAAATTTGGCATGTGGCATCATTTGACCCAACTTAGATAATAGGTAGGTTTCAGACCCATACCCCTTCCCCCTTCCCCTTCCCCCCCATCCACCTTTCCCTTCCCTTTTTTGACTAATATGGTAACTGCTTGAACAATCTAGACAAAATTTGGCATGTGGCATCATTTGATAACTTAGATAATAGGGTAGGTGAAGACCCATACCCCCGAAAATTCCCCCCTTCCCCCATCCACCTTTCCCCTTCCCTTTATGACTAATATGGTAACTGCTTGAACAATCTAGACAAAATTTGGCATGTGGCATCATTTGAACCAACTTAGATAATAGGGTAGGTTTCAGACCCATACCCCTTCCCCTTCCCCTTCCCCTTCCCCATCCACCTTTCCCCTTCCCTTTATGACTAATATGGTAACTGCTTGAAATCTAGACAAAATTTGGCATGTGGCATCATTTGACCCAACTTAGATAATAGGGTAGGTTTCAGACCCATGTCCCCTTCCCTTCCCTTCCCCCATCCACCTTTCCCCTTCCCTTTATGACTAATATGGTAACTGATAATGAACAATCTAGAAAAATTTGGCATGTGGCATCATTTGACCCAACTTAGATAATAGGGTGGTTTCAGACCCATACCCCTTCCCTTCCCCTTCCCCTTCCCCATCCACCTTTCCCCTTCCCTTTATGACTAATATGGTAACTGCTTGAACAATCTAGACAAAATTTGGCATGTGGCATCATTTGACCCAACTTAGATAATAGGGTAGGTTTCAGACCCATACCCCTTCCTTCCCCTTCCCCCAGACCATCCACCTTTCCCTTCCCTTTGTGACTAATATGGTAACTGTTTGACCAATCTAGACAAAATTTGGCATGTGGCATCATTTGACCCAACTTAGATAATAGGGTGGTTTCAGACCCATGCCCTTCCCCTTCCCCTTCCCCTCCCTTCCCCATCCACCTTTCCCCTTCCCTTTATGACTAATATGGTAACATTTTGACCAATCTAGACAAAATTTGGCATGTGGCATCATTTGACCCAACTTAGATAATAGGGTAGGTTTCAGACCCATACCCCTTTTCCCTTCCCCATCCCCATCCACCTTTCCCCTTCCCTTTGTGACTAATATGGTAACCGCTTGACCGATCTAGACATAATTTGGCATGTGGCCGTCATTTCACCCAACTTAGATGATAGGGAAGGTTTCAAACCCATACCCCCTTCTCCTTCCCCTTCCCCCATCCACCTTTCCCCTTCCCTTTGTGACTAATATGGTAACCACTTGACCGATCTAGACAAAATTTGGCATGTGGCATCATTTGACCCAACTTAGATAATAGGGTAGGTTTCAGACCCATACCCCTTCCCCTCCCCTTCCCCCCATCCCCCCATCCACCTTTCCCCTCCCTTTGTGACTAATATGGTAACCGCTTGACCAATCTAGACAAAATTTGGCATGTGGCATCATTTGACCCAACTTAGATAATAGGGTAGGTTTCAGACCCATACCCCCCTTCCCCTTCCCCATCCACCTTTCCCCTTCCCTTTGTGACTAATATGGTAACTGCTTGACCAATCTAGACAAAATTTGGCATGTGGCATCATTTGACCCATCTTAGATAATAGGGTAGGTTTCAGACCCATACCCCCTTTCCCCTTCCCCTTCCCCCATCCACCTTTCCTCTTCCCTTTGTGACTAATATGGTAACCGTTTGACCAATCTAGACAAAATTTGGCATGTGGCATCATTTGACCCAACTTAGATAATAGGGTAGGTTTCAGACCCATACCCCCCCCTTCCCCTCCCCCCCATCCACCTTTCCCCTTCCCTTTGTGACTAATATGGTAACTGCTTGACCAATCTAGACAAAATTTGGCATGTGGCATCATTTGACCCAACTTAGATAATAGGTAGGTTTCAGACCCATTTTCCCTTCCCCCTTCCCCCCCATCCACCTTTCCCCTTCCCTTTGTGACTAATATGGTAACCGCTTGACCAATCTAGACAAAAATTGGCATGTGGCATCATTTGACCAACTTAGATAATAGGGTAGGTTTCAGACCCATACCCCTTCCCTTCCCCTTCCCCTTCCCCATCCACCTTTCCCCTTCCCTTTGTGACTAATATGGTAACCGTTGACCAATCTAGACAAAATTTGGCATGTGGCATCATTTGACCCAACTTAGATAATAGGGTAGGTTTTTCCCATACCCATTCCCCCTTCCCCCCTTCCCCTCCCCTTCCCCATCCAGCTTTCCCCTTCCCTTTGTGACTAATATGGTAACCACTTGACCAATCTAGACAAAATTTGGCATGTGGCATCATTTGACCCAACTTACATTATAGGGTAGGTTTCAGACCCATATCCCTTCCCTTTCCCTTCCCCTTCCCCATCCACCTTTCCCCTTCCCCTTGTGACTAATATGGTAACCGCTTGACCGATCTAGACAAAATTTGGCATGTGGCATCATTTGACGCAACTTAGATAATAGGGTAGGTTTCAGACCCATACCCCTTCCCCTCCCTTCCCCTTTCCCCTTCCCTTTATGACTAATATGGTAACCCTTCCAATCTAGACAAAATTTGGCATTGGCCATTTGACCCAACTTAGATAATAGGGTGGTTTCAGACCCATACCCCTTCCCCTTCCCTTCCCCATCCCCATCCACCTTTCCCCTTCCCTTTATGACTAATATGGTAACCGTTTGACCAATCTAGACAAAATTTGGCATGTGGCATCATTTGACCCAACTTAGATAATAGGGTAGGTTTCAGACCCATACCCCTTCCCCTTCCCCTTCCCCTTCCCCCATCCACCTTTCCCCTTCCCTTTGTGACTAATATGGTAACTGCTTGACCAATCTAGACAAAATTTGGCATGTGGCATCATTTGACCCAACTTAGATAATAGGGTAGGTTTCAGACCCATACCCCTTCCTTCCCTTCCCCTTCCATCCACCTTTCCCTTCCCTTTGTGACTAATATGGTAACTGCTTGACCAATCTAGACAAAATTTGGCATGTGGCATCATTTGACCCAACTTAGATAATAGGGGTTTCAGGTTTCAGACCCATACCCCTTCCCCTTTCCCTTCCCCATCCACCTTTCCCCTTCCCTTTGTGACTAATATGGTAACTTGCTTGACCAATCTAGACAAAATTTGGCATGTGGCATCATTTGACCCAACTTAGATAATAGGGTAGGTTTCAGACCCATACCCCTTCCTTCCCCTTCCCCTCCCCCATCCACCTTTCCCCTTCCCTTTGTGACTAATATGGTAACTGCTTGACCAATCTAGACAAAATTTGGCATGTGGCATCATTTGACCCAACTTAGATAATAGGGTAGGTTTCAGACCCATACCCCCCCTTCCCTTCCCCCCATCCACCTTTCCCTTCCCTTTGTGACTAATATGGTAACTGCTTGACCAAATCTAGACAAAATTTGGCATGTGGCATCATTTGACCCAACTTAGATAATAGGGTGGTTTCAGACCCATACCCTTTCCCTTCCCCTTCCCTTCCCCTTCCCCATCCACCTTTCCCCTTCCCTTTGTGACTAATATGGTAACTGCTTGACCAATTTAGACAACAAATTTGGCATGTGGCATCATTCAACCCAACTTAGATAATAGGGTAGGTTTCAGACCCATACCCCCTTCCCCTTCCCCTTCCCCATCCACCTTTCTCCTTCCCTTTGTGACTAATATGGTAATTGCTTGACCAATCTACACAAAATTTGGCATGTGGCTTCATCTGATCCAACTTAGATAATAGGGTTGTGACCCATACCCTTCCCCTTCCCCTTCCCCCTTCCCCATCCACCTTTCCCCTTCCCTGTTGTGACTAATATGGTAACTGTTTGACCAATCTAGACAAAATTTGGCATGTGGCATCATTTGACCCAACTTAGATAATAGGGTAGGTTTCAGACCCATACCCCTTCCTTCCCTTCCCCTTCCCCATCCACCTTTCCCCTTCCCTTTGTGACTAATATGGTAACTGGCCAATCTAGACAAAATTTGGCATGTGGCATCATTTCACCCAACTTAGATAATAGGGTAGGGGTCACACCCATACCCCCTTCCCCTTCAACTTCCCCTTCCCCATACACCTTTCCCCTTCCCTTTGTGACTAATATGATAACTGCTAGACCGTTCTGGATAATTTTGGCATGAGGCATCATTTGACCAACCTTAGATAATAGGGTAGGTTCAAGACCCATTCCCCCTTCCCCCCTTCCCTTCCCCCCATCCACCTTTCCCCTTCCCTTTGTGACTAATATGGTAACTGCTTGACCAATCTAGACAAAATTTGGCATGTGGCATCATTTGACCCAACTTAGATAATAGGGTAGGGTTAGACCCATACCCCCTTCCCTCCCCTCCCCCCATCCACCTTCCCCTTCCTTTGTGACTAATATGGTAACCGCTTGACAAATCTAGACAAAATTTGGCATGTTTGTTTGACCCAACTTAGATAATAGGGTAGGTTTCAGACCCATACCCCCTTTCCTTCCCCTAGTTCCCCATCCACCTTTCCCCTTCCCTTTGTGACTAATATGGTAACCAAAAGACCAATCTAGACAAAAATTGGCATGTGGCATCATTTGACCCAACTTAGATAATAGGGTAGGTTTTCAGACCCATACCCCTTCCCCTTCCCCTTCCCCATCCACCTTTCCCCTCCCTTTGTGACTAATTGGTAACTTTTTAACTAGACAAAATTTGGACATGACAAAATTTGGCATGGGCATCATTTGACCCAACTTAGATAATAATAGGGTAGGTTTCAGACCCATTCCCATCCCCCCTTCCCTTCCCCCATCCACCTTTCCCCTTCCCTTTGTGACTAATATGGTAACTGCTTTGACCAATCTAGACAAAATTTGGCATGTGGCATCATTTGACCCAACTTAGATAATAGGGTAGGTTTCAGACCCATACCCCCTTCCCTTCCTTCCCCTTCCCTTCCCCCCTTCCCCCTTTCCCTTCCCTTTGTGACTAATATGGTAACCGCTTGACCAATCTAGACAAAATTTGGCATGTGGCTTCATTCGACCCAACTTAGATAATAGGGTAGGTTTCAGACCCATACCCTCATCCCCTTCCCCTTCCCCTTCCCCCTCCCCCATCCACTTTTCCCCTTCCCTTTGTGACTAATATGTTAACCGCTTGAACAATCTAGACAAAATTTGGCATGTGGCTTCATTCGACCCAACTTAGATAATAGGGTAGGTTACAGACCCATACCCCCTTCCCCTTCCTCATTCACCTTTCCCCTTCCCTTTGTAACTAATATGATAACCGCTTCACCAATCTACAAAAAAATTGGCATGTGGCTTCATTTGACCCAACTTAGATAATAGGGCAGCGGTCAGACCCATTCCCCCTTCCCCTTCCCCATGCACCTTTCCCCTTCCCTTTGTGACTAATATGATAACCGCTTCACCAATCTAGACAAAATTTGGCATGTGGCTTCATTTGACCCAACTTAGATAATAGGGTAGGGGTCAGACCCATACCCACTTCCCCTTCCCCTTCCCCATCCACCTTTCCCCTTCCCTTTAACCAATGTGGGAACCGCTTGACCAATCTAGACAAAATTTGGCATGTGGCATCATTTGACCCAACTTAGATAATAGGGTGGGGGTGAAATGAAGGAAATAATCTCTCTCTCTCTCTCTCTCTCTCTCTCTCTCTCTCTCTCTCTCTCTCTCTCTCTCTCTCTGTTGGATATAAGGAATGGAAAAATTCTCATTCAAACAGGTGGGAGGGAAATCAGTTTCGAGGGTGGTGGTGGAATGTAGCAAGAATCTCTCTCTCTCTCTCTCTCTCTCTCTCTCTCTCTCTCTCTCTCTCTCTCTCTCAGTTGGGAGCTGCGACATGTTTGGGATCGTCTTACAACAGGGAGACCTTATGTTAGTGTGGCAGTGAAAATTGCATCCTGGTGACGAACTATGGAAAAATGGTCCATTGATAAGAGGATGCACCGACTGTGGGAGTACTCAGCCACCCCTTTGTTTCCTTTTCAACTGGTCACATTGGAAAGAATATTGAATTAAAGCTCAGATAGAAATATTGAAACGAAGACACAAACAGAGATGACCCAAGAAAAGTTAAAACTGAAGACCACATGTGCGAAATGCAATGTAAACAGGTGGTGCGCAGACTACAAAGAGGCAGGCGCATCAAAGCTGGGTAGCCTCAGTGTCTGTCTCTGCTGTCAACAAGAACAGGAGAGAGCTCAGCTGAGGAGGGAAGTGGAAGAAATGTCAAAGGAACTAAAGGCAAGAGAAGAGAAGACAGGATGGAAAAGGAAATTGGAGACGTAAGAAAAGTGATAGATCTTAGGAGAGAGAAACAGGAAATGAACAACGACATAGTAGAAAACGGAAAGAGCAAATATAGTGGAGATTAGAACAGAATTAGTTAAGACCAGAACCAGAAATGAAACAGAAACAAGCACCAGACGAGGTACAAAGAAAGAAACTTAGAAGCAAAAAAATGATGAATTCAAGAGAGCTGTTGGTAGAAGAGTGATAGCAGCCAGAAAACATAATTGTCCCCCAAAAGGAATAAACACATCAAATAGATTTGCTGTGCTCTCAGAATCAGAAGAGGAAACAACCTTAATTGGAGACTCATTGGTGAAATATCAGGGGTCAAATTTTGTGGCCAAAAAAAAAAAAAGGAGAAAAGTTCAAAAGTTCTTTACCCAGGTGCAGGAGCAAAGAAGATAACCGAGGTAGTGAAGAAAATCAAAGTGAAAAGCAGAAAAAGTGCAATCATAGATAATGCAGGGAGGAGGAAATGACTTCTTTCTAAAAGATGGAAGAAGTGGCCAGACAGAAGGTCTTGTAGCCGACCTGAGGAATGTTGTAGAAAACATCCTTGAGAAAACCGACAACGGCATTCTTGTAGGACTTCTGCCTAGAACCAATGTAAGCCACTACTCCCCAGCAAGGCAATTGGAGTCAACGACAGACTGGAGCGAATATGCCAAGAAAAGGGTGTTAATTTCTTAAACTTTTGGGACAGATTTGGAGGGAATAAAAAACTATATAAAAGAGATGGAACTCACTTGAATCTGGAAGGAGCAAAACTACTAGAAAACCCTCTTAACGAAAACCTCTTGAAACACCTCAGTGAACTGAACACTCAAGGGAAGAAGCCGGAAAGCTCCCAGAATTTGGTTAGTGACAGCACTGCAGGAAACAGTGAAAATAAGGAAAATGAATAAAGCCACCGAGGACAAAAGAGAAGCTAGAAAAGTCCCTCAGAGTGGCGCAGTTTAATGCACAATCTATTCGGAACAAAGTAGATCTCCTCAAAGCATTGATAGCAAGTGAAGAATTAGACATAATAGGTATCACAGAAACATGGATACAAGAGGCAACAAGAGACTTTGTTCAAAAAAGATAGACCCAATAAAACAGGCGGAGGCGTTATATGTCAAGGACCACCTCAATCCAATAGAGTGTAAAATTACAACCACTCAAGAAGTAATTGGCATCAATATAAGCAGTTTAGGGAACAAGCTAACTCTAATACTAGTGTACAGACCTCCCCACCAACCACAAATGTCCGACGAGGAGCTGTGTGCATTACTTGCAAAAGAAATAAACAACAAATTCTGCATAATAATGGGAGATTTTGATGCAGCAAGTACACTGGGACACTATGACCTCCACATCAGACTTAGAAGGAAAGAAACTTTTAGAATTTGTCAAAAATGAATTCCTCCACCAATGGGTCGACAAACCTACTAGAGCAGACCGCATACCAGACATTGTCCTATCAACAGAAGTTAACCTGCTGTCTGACCTTTCCGCAGGTGTAAATCTAGGCAAAAACGACCATAAAATTATTACATTTTTTCATATTAATATTCTCCATGAAAAAGAAAAGAAGATACTAAAGAGATTAGACTAAAGCTGACGAGACCTAAAAAAACTGAAAGGGTATGTTAAAAATCTTGAGTACGACAAGAACACAGACACAGATAACTACTGGGAGGGAAGCCTTTCTAGAAGAATACACAGAAAAACGCTCCAGATGTAAACCATTAAAGCAAATACAAACAAACGGCAACCCTCAGCCTAAGTGGTTCAACAGAGAAATTAAAAACAAATAATAGAATAAGAGAAAGAGACAGATTGCACAAATCAATGACCCCACACCCAACACCAGAAGAAGCAAGCAGACATAAAGAACTCTGTAGAATGGTGGACAAATTAGTAAGAAATGCAAAGATAAACGAGGATAAGAGAGTTGCATCAATTTGTAAGGAAAACCCAAAAGAATTCTTTGCCCATGTTAATAGTAGGAAGCCAATAAAAAATAGCATAGGTCCCTTAAGAGACAATAGAGGAAACCTAGTGAACTCAGACTTGGAAAAAGTGGAGTTACTGAATAAATTTTTTACTAGTGTTTTCACAATTGAAGACACTACCTCAATCCCTGAACCAGCTATTAAATATGAAGGGGCAGAACCGCTTGACAAAATAATATTTACAGAAGAAGACGTTAAAAACAAAATAGAAAAACTAAACAAGTTCAAATCTCCTGGGCCTGATGGGATTCATCCAAGAGAAGTTAAAGAGTTAAAAGAGGAGATATTTCCTCACCTATATAAACTCTACAGAAAAACTGCAGAACAACGAAAGGCACCAAAAGGATGGAAACTAGGCAATGTGCCCCCAGTTTACAAAAAAAAAAAACTCCAAGAGAAGAGCCAGGAAATTATAGACCAATCTGTCTAACGTCAGTCCCTTGCAAGATTTTTGATCCCATAATTGCAGATCAAATTGTGGATCACATTGATAGAAACAACCTTTTGTTAAACAGTCAACATGGCTTCAGACAAAACAGATCCTGCCTATCAAACCTCTTGGAGTTTTTTCATATCATGCTTGGTATTTACGATAGTAGTAGAGCAATAGATATACTCTACTTGGATTTCCAAAAGGCCTTTGACAAAGTTCCACACAAGAAACTAATGATAAAAGTTAGAGCTTTAGGAATTTTAGGAGAAATAGCAGACTGGAATGAAGACTGGCTAACTAATAGAAAACAGAGTCGTAATAAACGGTGAAGAATCAGAATGGGCAGATGTGACAAGCGGAGTTCCTCAGGGTTCTGTGCTTGGCCCACTCTTGTTTTTGATTTACATTAATGACACTGAAGTAGGCTTAACTAGCAGGATAGCCAAATTTGCAGATGGCACCAAACTAGGTGTAAATGCAGCAGACCCAGATACAGTGGAAAGTTTAAGAAATGATCTAAGGAAAATAGGAGAGTGGTCAAAAAGATGCCAAATGCCTTTTAACTTTGATAAGTGTAAAGTGTTACAAATAGGAACAAACAACCCTCATGCCAATTATATGCTGCTTGGGAATGACATAAATAGTGTAGAACAAGAAGAGGACCTTGGAGTCATTATTACCAAGGACTTAAAATCCACAAAACAGTGCATAAAAGCTGAAAAGAAGGAGGCACAGAAACTAGTGGGATACATAAAGAGACAGTTCAAATACAGAAACAAGGAAACGGTACTGCAGCTCTACATGTCAATAGTTAGACTTCATCTTGAATATGCAGTACAGTTTTGGTCACCAACACTAAGAAAGGACATATATAGATTAGAAGGGTTACAAGCAAGAGCCACAAAGTTAATTCCATCCATCAGGCAAATAGGTTACCAAAGACGACCAGAGAGCCTGAACATGTATGGCTTAGAAACACGACCATTGCGAGGACAACTCATAGAAACATTCAAGATACTGAAAGGCATAACGAGAGTAGACAGTAGCCTCTTCACATTAAATGAAAACCAGACGAAAAATAATGGATGGAAACTAGAACTGAAGAGACACAACACATCTCATTGTGGGAACTTCTTCACATGCAAGATATGTGACACATGGAATAAAGTGCCACCAGAATTTGTAAACAGCAACAGTGTGGAGGAAGAATTCAAAAGAAAGCTAGACAAAATCATTGGAAGAACACTGTGAATGAACAGTAAAACCTGCTCCTAGAGATAAGTGAGCCCATGATGTCTCCTCGGATGGACTAAAAAGTCTTTGAGACATCCTAATCCCTGTAACTCCTTGTAACTCTCTCTCCTTTGTTGAAATGAAGCCATGGAGAAATGTACTCATTCAAAAAGTTGGGAGAGAAATAAGTTTTGGTGGTGGGGGTGGAATGTTGGAAGAATCTCTCTCTCTCTCTCTCTCTCTCTCTCTCTCTCTCTCTCTCTCTCTCTCTCTCTCTCTCTCTCTCTTTCTGTTGGAAAGAAGGAATGGAAAAAGGTTTCTCATTCAAACAAATGGGAGGGAAATCAGTTTTGCGGGGGGTGGGGGTGGAATTCTCTCTCTCTTCAGACGCCATATTCATAACAAACAGGACCAAAAACGCTCCTGACATCTTGTGCATGGATGTGCTTCCCAGAGAGCATTTTGACATTCGTGAATCTCTCTGACCTTAGTGAAGTGCTGTGCAATGAGAGTTTAGCGCTGCTTATTATTTTAACTCTGTAGAATTAATTATATTTTAACTGGAAGTTTTCTCCCGGCTTCAAATCGAAATTTCTTTTTCCGTGCATGCGCAGTAATAGCGTTGTGACATATTGCTGATGTCACTACTTACATAGCTCTACAAAAGAAGACGCACGAAGAATTTTGAAACACTACAGATTCCAAACAGAATTCTCACACTGTAATGTCATCTTCTAATAAACCCTTGTCTTTAAACAATCCCACTCGGGAGTTCCTCCACTCAGACCATAGGAAAGCAGAGTTACAGAAGCATTGTCGAGAGATTGGTATCACGAAGGTCTGGGTTACAAAAGAAAAATGAATCGATATAATGGAAAAACACCAGTCTTCTAGAACGATCAATTCTGAAAGCAACAATTCAAACACTGAAATAATAATGTCAGGAGATGCTACGAAGGGCGTCGAGGAACTTCGAGAGGAACTGAACATCCAAGACCTAGAAATTGATGAATTAATCGAACTACCAAAAGCTGCTCATGTCACGATCAATCAATCGAATGATGGCCTTTCGTCGCTGGAGGAGAAGGTGGAGCACCTTCAGAAAACAGCTGCTCATCATCAGGCACCAGAGGCATTTCACGGACCTACAGTACTTGTTCTCCATCTGAGGGAACCCGACTTTTGGGAGATACTAACCTTACTGCGGTTCAAACATCTGATCTGAAAAATCTACGCTCAGTCTGAACCATAAAGGAAGCAAACATCGACCTCATCATCAAGTGTTGGATTCGGGAAAAACTTCAGTGGGCCCCAAAGTACTGCATTCTTTACTGCGGTCTCCAAGATATACTGGAAAAAAATCAGTTAGAAGATATTTTCGATAGACTTGGTTCTCTTGTTGCGAGTCTGAAGCAGATGAACGAGGACATGAGCATTCACATATGTGAACTCGCACAGGTCCTCAGAGTCCAAGAGTTTCATGAAATGATAAACAACTTCAACAATCAACTTGCAGCTTGGAGTGCAAATAATGGGGTATCAGTGATCAAAACAAATCTACAGTTTAGACTTGGGACAGGGGAAATTGATCAGATGTGTCTGTGTGTCAATAGTGAGAGTCAAGAAAGCTTTCTCAACAGGTTAGGGTCATCAGATGGCTGAACATCAACTCTAAACAATGTCCTTTCTTCAAATGACATGTCAACTGGGACACTATTATGCGTCAAGAAGCAATTGTCCCATTCTCTGCAGACTCGCAAGGTGTTGCTGACAGCGAAAGAAACTCCCAAACACACACGGAAGGAAGCAAGGCGCCCAGATTCAGAGATGTGGACTTGAGCCACCAAAATACCGTCAAAACTTTTCAAGATTATCCACGAAGACATTTTACAGCACAACGAGATGGAAGAAGAAGAAGAAGAAGAAGAAGAAGAAGAAGAAGAAGAAGAAGAAGAAGAAGAAGAAGATGAAGAAAGAGCCAATTTTCTGTTGAGGGTGATCATCATGGTCGTCACAGCTCCTCCTCAAACGAGGGATGGCGAGGAAACTCACCTACTAATTTTACCAGTCGTCAATACGAGCCAACTCAGACAGGTGAAGCAGAGAAGCCATCACGTCGCCGCCCTTGTTATAACTGCCGTGAATTCGGTCATGTCCTTTTTCAATGCCAGTTTAATCGTAGGGATTAGATGCAATAGGTGTCAGGGAGTATGGGCACAAAACAAGATTAAGTCAAAATACAGAATAGCAATGACTTCCTCCTTATCATGATACTCCAACAGATCGACTCACCTGTTAAACAAGTAAATAAATGCACAGTCCCTCCCATCATTTTGATGGTATCGAAGTTTTAATAAATGATAGGAAGGTTGATATCATGTGTATAAGCGAATCGTGGCTTTGGACGTGAAATACATACCAGCTTTATTGAAACCCCAGAGTTCTCATCTAGGCGTAGTGATGGGGAGAGGCAGGATAAAATTCGTGTAATGTGGACACTTGTGAACTCAGTTTAAAACCTTGAACTCACCACGGCACATCGAGGACCTTTGGATGACAATTCAGTATAATAACAAATTTCCTTCCTTTATCATCAGAGGCTGTGTATACCAGTCATCCCCATGCCCTCAACTGAGAGCTGTGATTATCTTTCCGACGTGTTTAGTCCAAGATTTCATGTGTTTGAGAAAAACCTCTCCCAATTCTAGGCGACTTCAGTGATAACCTTCTGTCCCCAAATAATAGAATGGAAACATTATTCAAACCCTCCACTTGAGTCAGTTGGCAACAAAACCAACTCGTATTTCAACTACCTCCTCAACTCTCTTCTACGGTCTTATTATGACCAACAGACCTCATTTCGTTACACATTCTGACGTCTTGCCTTGTTCAGTTGGTGATCATGAAATTGAACAACAACTATTGATATCGGAAAAGAGAAGCGCCCTTCAACTGTTCAGACATTTCGTTGTCTCAAGAACTATTCCCAGAGTGAACTCCTCTTTTCTTTCTGTCATTGATATTGCAATTGCAATACCTCCTGCATGCTAGACAGAAGTTCTGTGACTGCTTATTATTTAGAAACTTTTTATAAATCCCTGAATGGACCTATAAGATGTTACTACCCAAGAATGAGTAATGAAATGGACGTAACAGACATTGAAATGGAATAAAGAACTTTGACTCTTCTCTTTTTTTTCTCTCTCTCTCTCTCTCTGTTGAAAAATAAAGGAAAAAGGACTCAATCAAACAGTTGTGAAGGAAATCAATTTTTAAAGGGTGGGGGTTCTCTCTCTCTCTCTCTCTCTCTCTCTCTCTCACTCACACACACACACACACAGTTGGGAGGAAGTCAGTTTTAGGGGGTGTTTAGTTTACAAACGAGAGAGAGAGAGAGAGAGAGAGAGAGAGAGAGAGAGAGAGAGAGAGAGAGAGAGAGAGAGAGAGACAGATAATTTAAAGAAAAAATTTAAGTGTAGTATATTGAAGAGAAAGATAAATTACGTGCATTTTACAGAAAAAATGTCTATATATGTAAACAAAAGTAAACCAGAGAGAGAGAGAGAGAGAGAGAGAGAGAGAGAGAGAGAGAGAGAGAGAGAATGGTTCTTCTGACAGCACAGGCTCTTGCAAATATTTTTTCCTCCATCTATTTAAAAAAATCATTTATACAGATTCTTTCAAAAATGTTCATCCCAATTCTTGTTTATAAGTCAGACATGAAATAATAATAAATAATAAAACTGAACAACAATAATAATAATAATAATAATAATAATAATAATAATAATAATAATAATAATAATAATAATAATAATAAATGATAATAATAATAATAATAATAATAATAATAATAATAATAATATATAATATATATATATATACATATATATATAAAATGGATGTATGTGTATGTTCCACATACACTTGAAACGCATTGAACAATTTCAACCAAACTTTGGGGGTAAGACATCACTGGCACCAAAGGGGGGTGTTGTGGGAAGGGATGACATGTAAAAATAACCAAAAACGGCAG
>NW_027100725.1:3946897-3986897 GCF_040412425.1 Macrobrachium rosenbergii
TGGAATATAATGAAGTTGTCTCTTGCAGGCTGCTATCGTATTGCGCAATGGACCCTTTATGAGCTTCTTGTTCCTTATCAATGAGTCCATCTTCAGATAATAATAACGATAAAAATGTGTAGTCTTGATAATCAGAGCTGAAATGATAAATGTTATAATGTGCAGGTTAGCCTAAACAGAATTCTATGGAATGACTCTTGGCAATGGGATAGTTGGAAATATGAAAGAAAGAGAGTCTTCAGCGTCGCTTTCTCCTTGGTTCTTGAAATATCACTTTGGTCTCTGTCCTGTTTCAGATATGATGCTTTCCCTGATTATTGCTTCTCTTCTGCTCTGATCACTTAGCACATACTATCTCTCAGCCACAGTTTATGTGCTTCATACATTTCTAAATCAGCTGAAAAAGCAGAAAATGTGATGATTAAACAAATCTTTTGTCTTTAGGTGTTCTAGACAGCATATGTACAGATCTGCTTAATTTGTAATCACACATGCACAGAATTTTATTATTAAACACTTTTCAAAACTGATTAAAGGCAGTTTGGAATCACATATGCACATATGCACAGAATTTAATATTTGTAGACTTTTCAGAAACAATTAAAAGCAATCTTTTCAACTTCATGAAACCTCTAGTCAAAATAAGCACAAGAAAATGTACAAAACTGCCCATGATGTATCAAGATTTTCTGGGAAGACAGAGGTAAACAAAAAATTATGAGACATGAGACATAATTATTTTTTATTGTCATGGTCAATCTTGAAGTAGTTCTGAGTCCATGCGTTGTATGTTTGCCCTCATTCTGAGTATTGTTCTTGCAGGAAGTGTTCTAGAAGCCCTGCTTTGGTTCAGCCGAGAGATGAGGTGAATTCATGGACTCTCTGGAAGAGCAAGAAACTGCAGAGCTCAAGTGGTAGGTTCAGTCCTGATTTTATACTCTCCTCCTAAGATTCATTACAAAGCTGTCCATAGAATTACGGCTCCTTCTATGCCTTACTTAACCCTTAAACGCCGAGCCTCTATTTACAAAAGTGTCTGTGTCGTATGCGGCGGCGTTAGGTGGCTGAAGAGGAAAAAGTTTTTTTCAAAAAATCACAGCACGCTTAGTTTTTAAGATTAAGAGTTCATTTTGGGCTCCTTTTTTTCATTGCCTGAAGTTTAGTATGCAACCATCAGAAATGAAAAAAATATCATTATCATATATAAATATTGGAATATATGACAAAGTCAAAAACAATTTCATATATAATTGCATACAAATCGCGCTGTGAGCAAAACGGTTAAAGCTAATGAGTTATTTTGTTGTTGTTTTATTGTACACTACATTGCAATGATTTTGGTATATAACAAATTGTCAAACGATCAAAAGCAACACAGAAAATATTATCACAAAATGATGCATGACTTCATAACGTGCGGACATAAAAATTTTTTGTAAAATTACCATAAATCGAAATATTGTGCTGAGACTTCCGTTTGTTGCAAAATGAAGATAATTGATTGAATATTACCAGACTATAGTGTTTATGAAATTGCATTTTTACCATTTCGGTCGAGTTAAGTTATTAAAAAGTTCGAATTTTTCTATTTATCATGATTTATATGAAAATATTTCAAAACTGATAAAAAGCTACAACCATGAGTTATTTTTGGTTGTATTCTACATGATATTGCACACATTTTCATGTATAACACTTTATGTAACGCCTATTATAAAACGGTGCAAAAAAATTGCGACAAGGTGACTAAAGAAATTCTGAGATATTCAGCAAGTTACATGCGGAAGGAAGGAAGGATTTTTCAAAATTCATATAAGTAAGGAAAATATGCTAGAGACTTACAATTTGTTGTCAAATGAAGGTGAATGATATAATGTTACTAGAATGTAAAGTGTTAGCTTACAATTGCGTTTTCCGAACATTTCGGTCGAGTTAAAGTTGACCGAAGGTTTAAATTTTGTCACTTATGGTGATTTATATGAATATATTTCAAAACTGATAGAAGAATTACAACCATGAGTTATTTTTTATTTGTATTCTAAGTGAAATTACACATCTTCATGTATAACACTTTATGTAACGCCTAATATAAAACGTTGCGAAAGTACGACAAGGCGACTCAAGAAATTCTGGGATTTTCAGCAGAGTTACCTCGCGGAGTGAAGGAAAAAGTTTATCAAAAATTCACCATAAAAAGATATTGTGCTAGAGACTTCCCGTTTGTTGCAAAATGAAGGTAATTGATTGAATGTTACTAGAATGTAAGATGTTTAGCTTACAATTGCGTTTTTCGACCATTTCAGTGGAGTCAAAGTTGACCGTAGGTTTAAAATTTTTCACTTATCGTCATTTATATGAAAATATTTCAAAATTGATAAAAGCTACAACTCATAGTTATTTTTGTTGTATTGTAAATGAAATTGCGCACATTTTCATGTATAACACTTTATGTAACGCCTAATATAAAACGTTGCGAAAAGGTGACTAAAGGTGACTAAAGAAATTCTGAGATATTCAGCAGAGTTACTGCGTGCGGAGGTAAGGAAAAAGTTTTTTTCAAAAATTCTATAAATCAGAGAAATATTGCGCTAAAGACTTCGCGTTTGTTACCAAAATGAAGGTACATGATTGAATATTACTAGAATGTAAGATTTTAACTTAAAATTGCATTTTACGACAATTTCGATCGAGTCAAAGTTGACCGTAGGTTTAAATTTTGTCACTCATCGTGATTTATATGAAAATATTTCAAAACTGATAAAAGCTACAACCATGCGTTATTTTCTGTTTTATTGCACATGAAATTGCACATCTTCATGTATAACACTTTATGCGCAACTAATATAAAACAGTGCGAAAATTACGACAAGGTGACTAAAAAGAATTCTGAGATTTTCAGCAAGTTACCGCTCTCGGAGGGAAGAAAAGTTTTTTCAAATTCCTGTAAAAGGAATGTGTGCTAGAGACTTCCCGTTTGTTGTTGTTGCAAAATAGAGGTAATTGATTGAATGTTACTAGAATGTAAATTTTAGCTTAAAATTGCATTTGTTGACCATTTCGTTCGAGTCAAATTTGACCATAGGTTTAAATTTTGTCACTCATCGTGATTTATATGAAAATATTTCAAAACTGATAAATGCTACAACCATGAGTTATTTTTTGTTGTATTTCATGAAATTGCACTTTTTCATGTATAATAATTTTATGTAACGCCTGATATAAAACGGTGCAGAAATTTGACAAAATTGAATAAAGGAATTCTAGAGATTTTTCAGCAGAGTTACCCTTGGCAGCTGAGGAAAGGAAAAGTTTTCTTCATAAATTCTATAGTGGAAAATATTGTGCTAGAGACTTCACGTTTGTTTTAAAATTGAGTAAATGATTTAATGTTACTAAAATGTAAATTTAGCTTATAATTGCAGTTACACCCATGAGTTATTTTTATTGTATTTTTAAATAAAATTGCTCACATTTTCATGAACAGAATACTCACTCGTAAATATTTTATTTTTAGTTTTATATTTACGAGTGAGTATTCTGCATTGAATTTATTTTTAGTTTTATATTTACGAGTGAGTATTCTGCATTGAATTTATTTTTAGTTTTATATTTACAAGTGAGTATTCTGCATTGAATTTATTTTTAGCTTTATATTTATTACAAGTTTTTATATATCTGTATTCATTGGTGTTTTGTATATTATTTCGTTTTATGCAAAAACAAAGTTTTTCACAACCATTCCTTTTAGTTATGTTTTCGTACCAAAGTAAAAAACAATATAATTTATATGTATTAATGTATGAATGTCTATATATATGTAATTGTATGTATATGTATATATATATATATATATATATATATATATATATATATATATATATATATATATATATATATATATATATATATATATATATATATATATATATATATATATATATATATATATATATATATATATATATATATATATATATATATATATATATATATATATATATATATATATATATATTTTACTTGGAGTCTCTTTTGGGTAGCTTGAAAATCTAACATTCTGGTGATATTCATTTTGCAACAAACGGAAAGTCTCTAGCACAATATTTAGATTTTGGTGAATTTTTAGGAAATAAACTTTTTCCTTAGCTCAGCGCGCGGACTCCGCTGAAAATCATGTCATTTCTTGAGTCACCTTGCCGTAATTTTTTCGCCGTTTCATATTATTCGTTACATAAAGTGTTATACATCAAAATGTGCGCAATTTCATTTAAAATACAACAAAAAATAACTCATCCATTTAGCTCTTCACAGTTTTTTAATATTTTCATAAATCGATAACTTTAAACCAAAAATTGTAACATTCGGTAAATTTGATTCGACGAAATGATCGAAAAACAACAACAAACCAAAATTCTTACATTCTGGCCAACATCATTCATTAACTTCATTCTGCAACAAACAGAAAGTATCTAGCACAATATTTCATTTTTAATTAATTGAAAAAAACTTTCCTTCGCTCAACGCTCACAGACTCCGCTGAGAAATCATGTCATTTCTTGAGTCACGCTACCGTAATTTTCGCCGTTTCATATTATTCTTTATAAAAGTTTTATCGCATCAAAATAATGCGCAATTTCATTTAAACAACAAAAATAACTCATCCATTAACTCTTCACAGTTTTTAATATTTTCACTGAAATCACGACCAACTGACAAAATTGTAACATTCGATAGGTGATTCGTGAAATGATGATCAAAACACAACCGTAGGCCAAAATTCTTACATTCTAGTAACGATCATTCATTTAACTTCGTTATTCTGCGGCAAACGGAGAATCTCTAGCACAATATTTCGATTTTAATAATTTTTAACTTTTCGCTAAACTCGCGCGCTCGCCAGACTCGCTGAAAATCATGTCATTTCTTGAGTCACCTTGCCTTCCTCGCCGTTTCATATTAACACATAAAGTTTTATGCATCAAAATGTGCGCAATTTCATGTAGAATACAACAAAAATAACTCTTTCATTTAGCTCTTCACAGTTTTTATTATTTTCACTGAAATCACGGTAACTGACAAAATCTTAACATTCAGTGAAATTTGATTCGACAAGAAATGATCGAAAAACGCAACCGTAGGCCAAAATTCTTACATTCTAGTAACAATCATTCATTTAACTTCATTCTGCAACAAACGGAAAGTCTCTAGCACAATATTTCGATTTTTGGTGAATTTTTGAAAAAAACTTTTTCCTTCGCTCCGCGCGCGCGGACTCCGCTGAAAATCATGTCATTTCTTGAGTCACCTTGCCGTAATTTTTCGCCGTTTCATATTATTCGTTACATAAATTTTTATACATCAAATTATGCGCAATTTCATGTAGAATACAACAAAAAATGAGTCATTCCTTTAGCTCTTCACAGTTTTTTCATATTTTCGCCGAAATCACGATAAATGACAAAATTTTTACATTCGGTCAACTTTGACTCGACCGAAATTATCAAAAAACGCAACCGTAGGCAAATTCATATTCTAATGTATCATTCATTTACCTGCTTCATTTCATATAACAACGAAAAGTCTATACTTTAATATTTCAGCGATTCTGTTTTGAAAAAAGCTTCTTCTTGCATTTCATACGATCATGAAATCTAACATTCTTGGTCACATATATATTTTTAACATTTCTTATATTATTATTACATAAATATATTATATCAAATGTGTAAGGTATTCATATGATACAACAAAATAAATCGTTCTTTAGTTCTACAGACATTAATATTTCTGTTAATCGACATATTTGATTTTAACATTAAAATCGCTTAAATAATAGAAATGATCAAAAAACAATATGTGTGTAATTCTTTACATTACAGTATAATCGTGTTTGTAATTCTGCAACAAACGGAAGAGTCTCTGCACAATATTTCGATTTTTGGTGAATTTTTGAAAAACTTCTTCCTTCGCTCCTTGTATAGTTACGCTAATCCATGCATTTCTTGAGTCAACTTCCGTAATTTTTCGCCGTTTCATATTATTCGTTACATAAAGTGTTATACATCAAAAAATGTACGCAATTTCATATAGAGTACAAAAAAATAAATCATTCCTTTAACTCTTCACAGTTTTACCATTTTCATTTTAAATCACGATAACGACAAAAAATTTTAACATTCAGTCAACTTTGACTCACGACCGAAATGATAAAAACGCAACCATGTGCCAAAGTGCTACATTCTAGTAACAATCATTCATTGCCTTCATTCTGCAACAAACAAGTCTCTAGCATAATATTTCGATTTTGGTGAATTTTTTGAAAAAACTAGCCTTCGCTCCGCGCTTGCACGCGGACTCCGCTGAAAAATCATGTCATTTCTTGATTCAGCTTGCCAATTTTCACCGTTTCATATTATTCGTTACATAAAGTGTTATACATCAAAATGTGCGAAATTTCATGCAAATACAACAAAAAATGATTAATTCTTTTAGCTCTTCACCGTTTTGTAATATTTTCATATAAATAACGATAAATAGAAAAAAATCAACTTTCGGTCAACTTTAACTCGATCGAAATGGTTCAAAAATGCAATTGTAAGCTAAAAAAAAAACTTACAGTCTAGTAATATTCAATCTATTTCATTCATTTTGGAACAATTGGAAAGTCTCTAGCACAATATTTCGATTTTTGGTGAATTTTTGAAAAAAACGTTTTTTTACGTCCGCGCGTTACGAATTCATGCATCATTTTGTGATAATATTTTCTCTGTGTTGCTTTAATCGTTTTACAATGTGATATATACCAAAATCATCGCAATTTAGTGTAAAATACTAACTAAAAAAATTACCTCATTAGCTTTAACCGTTTTGCTTACAATTACGATTTGTATGTTATATACGAGTTTTTCGCTGTCATATATTCCAATATTTATATATGATAATGATATTTTTTCATTTCTGATGATTGCATACTAAACTTCAGGCAATGAGAAAAAATGAGCCAAAATGAACTCTTAATCTTAAAAACTAAGCGCTGTGATTTTTTTAGAAAGAACTTTTTTCCGCTTCAGCGCTACCTCTCGGAGGCGGCATGCGAGGAGGCGTTTTTGAAAATAGGGCTTCGGCGTTAAAGGGTTAATGGTTGAATGTCACAGTTTTGCAGTGAAGTCGAAGACTCTGGCAGATTTGCAAGAGGGAGGAAAACTGGACCTGCATTGGAATGCTCAGGTGTGGGCTGCGAAAAGTCTGTGGCGCTTGGTGAGAGAGAGAGAGAGAGAGAGAGAGAGAGAGAGAGAGCACTGACTGGAAATGAGCAATATTTGCTTATTCCCAGTAAATGAAGCACAATTAAGAACAAAAGATGTATATACTCGAGTTGTGAAATCTGATCAGAATATATGGAAATGTAATTATCATTTCTGTGATGATTAGCTAAGATGATCACCCTGTGCTAACGTGTCATTATGAATCCTTTTATGAGTAATTGTTTTGTAGAAAGGATAGACGTGGTCAACGGCATTAATTGTTTGTGAGTCGCAAAGGGTCATTTATCTCATGTGTCCCACTGGCAACCTCTGCAGTCAACGAGAAGCGAAAAGATTCGGGCCATTCGGTTTTCGTAGTGTCTACAGACTATCCGGTATAGTTTATAGTTTTATCATGCAGTTGCACACAGTCATGTAGAATATCTGCAGAATGAATGAAAACTTATGCCACTTCATTCTTCATTGTCAGTTCACCAGGGCTTGAAGCTCTAGTGTTCAGAATCATAGTGGCGAAGATGACCTCGTTTGAAGTGCACTTCTGCAGGAAATGTTGTCAAATTCCGCTTTGTAACGATAACTGATTCAGTATCTTCTTAGCAAGGCCAACCCAACTTACTTTATATATTTACAAAACCATTACCGTGTTATGGAAGGGGTAATTAATAATTGCATCATTTGTATATTTCAATCTTCATAAACATTGTACAGTTTATTTGAACGTGTTAACGAGAAGAAAAGTTCACGTCACCGTGAGATTTCCTGTCTTTGATACCCATGAACTGCTGAGGAGTCTTGCTTGTCGATCATAACTCCTGCGAGAAAAGCAGCGCAAGCAAGCAAGCAAGCAGACGTCCGTCGTGCCTTCCGAGGGAGGAAACTCGCTCCATTTTCGATCAGAGGAGGAAGAGTTTCTCGTCGAGTCATTATCCGGTGAAATGAATCTGAATGTCGGCTTCCCAAAGTCGCTGGAGCTCCAGAGAAGAATGTGGTCCTTGCCTGTGGCCTCCTTGTATTGCCCGAGAACGTCGTGAGAACACCTGTGTGAACTGACATATCATCAACGCTTCTCTGGCTTACTCTATATACTGAGAAGATAATAATATGTACAAAGTTGGGTTCATGTTTTCATGAACTGCGTCCCTGTATTTCTTTTTGTAATTCCCTCCTGTTGATGACACAGTCACGGGGACTCATCTAGTGATGCATATGAATTGGCATGGAAAATACCATTCTCTTTGATACATAATCACTGGGTTCAACACAAGCAAATGGAAAGGCACTGTTCAGCATTTTGATGAGGTTTACTTATAAATGATGTTAGGGAATGATTGTTGTGATTATTTAAGAGAGAATATCATAGTGTGACTCTCTGCAGATGACGAGTGGGCGCCCTTGTGTGCCCGACAAGGGCAAGTGTGAAGGTGGTTGCTAATATAATACTGCCGTTGCATGTGACATGTCTCCTTGTGTATTGTGTTGAGAGAGTCATTGCAATGACAACGTGCGCTATCCTCATTTTGTATTGTAGGTGCGATGAAGAGGAGACGAGAGTGACCTGGGCGGCTTGGAGAGGGTGGGTGGAAGGGTCATCAAAAATAGAGGCCTTTAAACGTCTCCTGACCTCCATGGTGATGAATGGAGGCATCGCTTCATAGCCTCTGAAGAACTCAGTGGCATCTAATCATTATTTAGGGGTAAATCATGATATTGACGTTGAACATTAATAAAATGCTTCAAAATGGATTAGGCAGCTGTGGACTTTCTGGCGGTTGGTGCAATCTATGACGAATATTGCATTTTCGTGCTTTCAGTTGAGAGCCAAATGGCCGAAGAAGAGCCAGATTAAGGCGTCCCCCCACCCCCTTCAGCGGCTGGTGATAGTAATAATATCTCTCCTCAACCCCAGACCTCGATCCAGAGCCTTTGCTCTTTCTGCTGCTTTTGGGTGGACGTTTTTGATGGTCAGGTCTTCCATGTCACCTGGCTGGTGTGGAGTGGTCGGTGTATTGTCACAAGGTACTGAAAAGAGGTCTCGCTGCGTCTTCGTAGACGCCAGAAGGCAGTCACTACTAATGACAATAATAATGATAATAATCATTATTATTATTTTAATTACAATAATAATTATTGTAATGATTGTCTAAACCCTTCTTGGTATAGGAATGTATACACACACAAACTCATATATATATATATATATATATATATATATATATATATATATATATATATATATATATATATATGTGTGTGTGCAATTTTGTGTAAACTATAGAGATGGAGAGGCTGTATGCATGTATGTATGTATGTATGTATATGTATGTATGTATGAATGTGTGGCTTCGACTTGAAAATTATATCATCTGTGGCCAACTGTTCACTGCAGCTAAATAAAAAAAAAAAAGTCCTTCAAAGAAGATTTTGAAATGTACTGAATAAAATGCTGCAGGATTATACAGAACCCTGCTCCAAAAGAAGGCGGATTAATAATAATAAACAAGTGTCAAGAGTAATGCGAAGTTTGTATTCAGAACCACTTGCGCTTGAAGGTTACGTTATGAAAATATAAAAATCAAAACTGTGTATAAACTGCAGAGAGAGAGGGAGAGAAAGCGAGAAGTAGCAATATCCTCCCTCAACCCGAAAAGTGAAACTCGCCCTTATTCCGACCAGAAGGTCGAGTGAATGTGGTGCTCCTCAGTCGCTTCGTCATTTCCTCTGAAGCTTTCTTCATCTCTAGACACATGATCCTTATTATGCTCTTACTAAGTTTAATACATTGATTTTTGTCTAATTACATAAACAACGATCACGAATTATTAACAGAGGAATACAACATTGTTCATTTAACTTATGCAACTTTAATATGAAGATTTCTGAAGGAAATTGTCTAAGTTTTTCTCAACAGTCCCAGACTCACAGCCGTCAGTAGCGAGAGAGAGAGAGAGAGAGAGAGAGAGAGATTAGCTCTCAGAATATTGATCAAGTACCTCCCTGAAAAATAAATGAATTCTGTTTGTTTATATATAGATATATTCTTGTCTAGAGTGGAGGAGGCTTAATAGGTCTATTTATCCTAAAGGAAAACCGTCGATTTTCAAAGACGAATGTTGGGACCTTTGAAACTTGAACGCGTCAGTCGTTGGTCTTAATTCACTTGTCACTGATAACACTGGTTAACTTTCTCTCTCTCTCTCTCTCTCTCTCTCTCTCTCTCTCAATGTTTCACGACTATATCTAAATTATTCGTCAACAGACTAAGAGCTGGACTATTCTACTATAGCTTTGAGGTCATTTCAAAGTCATTTTTCTGATATTTAATGACCGTATCAATAACTGACATTGATATTTATTACTGATGAATAAAGAGGTTGAGGAGGAGGAGGAAGCATTGCCGCACAGGAAGGAAGGAAGAAAGGTAGGAAGGCGGAGTGGTCCATCTGACCATGGCAATACGTTTGTTGTGTCTTTGATGATGTTACACAGCGACCTTTAATCATTAGTTTTTACAAGATATAAGCAGTTAAAAACAACTATAGCCTTTAAAAGCAGACAGCTTATTAATGAATCAAATGGCGTTCGCTTCATCCCTTGTCTAGTATGGAGAACAAAAGCAATGTAAAAATAAAGCAATTGGAAATCAGAAGTTGCCAGTGAGTGAATCAACCTTGGCTCTCCGTTGGATGTGTCATTTCCAGAAGGGATCGGATTGATTTCGATGTTGTGAGGTGAACGTCCGCTCGCAATGTAGGAGCTAATCTGTGCAGATGCTGCCGGCCTTATTGGGACCCTGCTTCGTGTTAATTATAGGTAAGTTACTTAATTGCTTGAATGTATATCATCAATTATTTGCAAAAAGTAATGTTTTCGTTATTTTTTAACATTACTTTTAAGCTCAAGGAATCCGATTTCAAAAAATATATCGTTTCTGCGAAACATTCGTGATTATTGAATAATCTATATGGCAATGCTATTATGTGTTTCTTATAATAATAATAATAATGACCATGTGAATGTAATAATGTCATGACGTGATTTTGAGACATTTTCTTTATTCTAAGAAAGGCTTTGTAGAATCTTCAATGTGCAGTGATATTGCCACTCTACAGTAGCGAAGGTCCTTTCAGTCAAATGAAATAATGAACAATGTCATCATCTCATTATTATTAACAAATGGACGTTTTGCAGAAGGACAACCATTTTCATATTAAAATTCGTCATGAAACCGCCACCTTGAGGTCTAGAGATGAACTCATGGGGTGCTGCTGCTGCTCATGCTGTGACCCTACTGGGCCCAAGGGAGAGGAGGGAGAGAGGAAGTGTCTCCTCTCCTCCTCCTCCTCCTCTCCTCCCTCCTGGCCTTCGGCTGTAAGGCCGGATTCCCTTCTGGTCTCTCGGAGGAAGTCCTTATCTGTGTGTGTGTGTGTATCAGTGGTTCTCAGTCTTTTTGTAGTGAAGGAAGCACCCTAACTAATGTAATCATCACTGTGTACCTTCTTCATATCCCCCCACATCATTTAGAATTTCACTTCTTATTTATATATTAGTTTATGTAATATATATATATATATATATATATATATATATATATATATATATATATATATATGTGTGTGTGTGTGTGTGTGTATTTGTGTAATTAAATTCTCAAATCTTTATCTTCTTCGAAGATGATACGCTGTCGATTACCACGTGACTGAACACAGCCACCTTATCATATAACTTTCATTTATTTATATTTATTCATTACAAATGTGGGTTCACAGTGAAAATTTTGATCTTTAGAGTCAGAAAAATGAGATATCGGACCTGAGGGAAGAGCACCAATGACTTCTTCATCAAATTTCCCCTGGGTACACGCGGCCAAAATGAGCGATTCTCGCCAGAGAGAAGCCAGATCTTTGGCGCAGATTGGAATAATATTTTCAGGGTAGATTTGAGGTAATGGTGGGGGGGGGAGAAAAGATTTCTTTAGTTTACAGATGTCAAATAGAGAAAATAGGCTACGGATTGGATAAGTTTAAGGGAGGAGCTCTGTATCAAGTTATTACAAAGATATATTATATGTGCGGTTTTGGGGCTTCTGTGAGAATGTTACCGATGGATTTCTTTTTTGTTTCGCCTCCTTTCTTCTATCCCATTTGAAAGAAGAATTCAAGTTATGGCTGTACCTTTCTTTTATAAACGAGATTCACGCGCTTCGGCTTTCAGATCATTATTAGAATTTACAATCCTTTTTGCCCTTCCCAGTTAATAGCATGATTGATTCTCACTAACATGTTAAAATCACTGTTGTTGCATTCTCACATTTTCTCTTTATGCTGTTCAATTCTTTTTTTCCAGTGCTTTCCTTGATTTGGCCAATATAAAAGCTGTCAAATTTTAATGGAATTTTGCATGGCAACACCCTTTAAGTATTGTCAGTAAAATTTTCATTGTTTTATTGTTCTTAAATGTGACATTAATTCCAAAATTCCTAAGAAGCGGGGGGATAAGTTCCGCGTTTTTATTTTTATAAGCTTTAAGTACAAGAAAATTTGTTGTGTTGTAAGGTTATTTCTGGTTTTGATACATAGTCTTTTTGCCGCCTCAAAAGTATATTGTGATTTTTAATGAAACGGGTTTTGAAGGCGATTATTTTTCTTCGACACCGGCCGGTGGTTGTCTTATGCTAGTCTCTAACGGTCTGTATGTTCCTCAAAAAGTCTTCCTGTAGTATATAGATTCGTGGATTCATACTTATCTTGGCCTCGTCATAAAGTCTCCACAACCCGGGGACACCCGATGGATATATGTTATCATAATAGTATTTTTTTATTTATATTTATATATTTTTATATATCCTTCCATTGTAAAACTAGAATACTCAGGGTCCTTAACGATAAAAGCTTTGTTGGAGCTCATTGCTTCAGTAGCAGACTGATGTATATAACTCAAACCAGACCAATAAGTCAAATTCTGTCTATCACAGAAACTCAGTGAAGAGAAGTGAAGGTCTTTGCTTTTCTCTTTCCTTCAATTTGTCTCCTAAACATTCCATTGAAAGAAAGACTCCCCTCTGCCTAAGTAGCAGATGAAAGTTGTTCACAGCTTGAAAATTTCTGGCTTATTCTTGCTGAAAAACAAATTTTGGGAAAATCATTAGAACAAATTAGCATGACGTGTTTCGTAAAACTTTCTGGATATTTTTTCTGTACATGTTGTCTGTAAAATACCCTTCCAGAGTGCAAAGAGTCTGTGTCCCTTCTCCATCCTAGATAAATCCGAAAAAGTATTCCCAACATCTTGATATACACTAAACGACCTCTAATCCACCAAATTTCATTTTGAATGGAAGTTTGGCACCGCCCTACACAATAACCTTTCGTCCCAACAAAAACCGAAGGTCTGTTGACTTCAGTGACGTCTTGTTCTTTAACTATAACCCAGCCACGATGATCTTCCTCGCTCCTCCTCCTATCCTCCTCCTCCTCCTTGCTTGCCTGCCGGGAGGCGGATAATAAATCCCAATGGTCTTCCTTTGCCGCGTCCATGACGAAGTTCGTTGGGCGAATGACTGACTGATGATGATTTTGGATGTCTGTCCTTCCTTCCTTCCTTCCGCTGCTTTTAACCAAACTGACATCAAGCGAGTAACCGGAAGCGCATCAATATTAAGCGCAGGCCAGTTTCTCACAAGATTTTTTTTTTTTTTTTTTATTCATCCAATCTTCTTTTGGATAACAATACAAAAAGCCCATACCTACAAACATTGCTTACAGGAATACAAAATAAAAAATCTAATATTACAAAGAAAATAAGAACACAAAAACAATCTTACATTAGATTATTACAAACCATGAAAATATTATAGTTTAAAAATGAACAGGGTCTCATGGATGTCAGATAGAAACATAGATAAGATAGACATGATATATAGGTCAGTCTATCTATCGACTGCAACATTATTATAGTTTAAAAATGCAAGAGGGTCTCAAATTTGGTCCAAGAAAAGGACAATAGATAAAGTAATAAACCTCAAGAGTCATAAAAACATGTCAAAGCAGAACGGTAAAAAAAAAAAACATTATAGAACATTTTCAACATTGTCACTTTTACAAGTGGAACTTGAAATGCAGCTAAATAAAGAGGAAGAAGAAGCCTTAGTGTATAAACATTTCAGCAGAACCTTCATGAATGACCACTACTCTGAATTTCTTCCCCTGCAAAACAACATAAAGGAAGCTGACAGACGTAAATTATTGGGAGAATAGAAAAAAAAACAAACAAATGATAACAATATCCAGCAGTTTTTAGTCATTCCTCATCTGTATGTAAGACAGTTGACAGAGGATTATTTGACACTGTTCTGACACATGACGATGATCTGAAATGTCCCCAATACTTGGCAGATTGGCCAACAACAACATTTTGGCAATGGGCCACAAAAAGATGTGAAGCAGAAGACATAAAAATGGCATGAGAGAATGCAGCAAGAGTGATTATTATATATATATCCTCTGTATTGGGAGATTTCAGAACACCAGGAGAGACACCATTGGATCCACAAGCCTTGTCTCTCTCTCTGACTTCATATTTTGAGTCATCCATATATATATATATATATATATATATATATATATATATATATATATATATATATATATATATATATATATATATATATATATATATATATATATATATACACAGCATATGGGTCTCAGACTCTTAAAGGTGATCCTTACTGATAAGCAAACATGACAATGCATATAATATATAGAACAACATAACTTGAAATATGGAAGAATAGTTCTCTATTTATGTCAGGTGATATCCCTGTTGAATATGGCCTTAATATCAATACAACTAAACATTTGAATAAGGTATTTATCTTAATTATTTATCCATTCATTTGAAATCAACTCTTTGACACATGCTCTCTCTCTCTCTCTCATTCCTTTCCTTTCCTTTCCTTTCCTTTCCTTTCAGTGACAGCATAACAGAAGCACAGAAAAAATGGAGCAGAGTGCTTCTTTCAGGGGGCTTGGTCATGTGGGAAGAATGGGAGACTAAGGGAGGGAGGGAGGAGGGTCTAGAAAGTGCTAGGGAGGGAGGGGGAGGGGGAGGTGTTGAAATGGAAGGGTATATAAAGGTATATTCAGTGACTTGTAATATGGAAGTCTTCTTCTCCTCCTCCTCCTCCTCCTCCTCCTCCTCCCTGATTCAGCAGTGGGAGTGTGAATGAGGCAGTGAATAATCTCTCATTTTTCCCGTGAAGCTGTCAAAAGAGAGAGAGAGAGAGAGAGAGAGAGAGAGAGAGAGAGGTGAAGGATAGACTTGCTGTTGATGAGCCTCTGTGGGCTTCCCATTGGTATGACAAATACAGGTCTTAATATTGTACTCTCTCTCTCTCTCTCTCTAAAGAAAGAAAAAAAAAAGAATAAAGGAAATAAAGACAAAAGAGACCTGGGACGAAACTGCCTGAAAAGAGAAACAGCTGCAGGATAAGGCAGGTTGCTCCTTCATTTCCTTCCTTTTACTTCCTTCCTTCCTGCGATGATCTTCAAGTCTTCACTGTGTGACTTCAAGGTGACTTTTCTTCTCTTCTCTTCTTCTTCTCTTTTCTTCTCTTCTTTCTTCTTCCTCTTCTTCTTCTTTCTAAATACTTTCTCTTCTGGTCTTCTTCATCATCATCTTCTTCTTTTTCTTCTCTCTTTCACTATCGATCTCTCCATCGTTAAATGTCTTCATAATCTATCACTTTTTCCTTTCTACCAGCGTCTTCAACACACAAATCTTAGAGGGAGAATTGACGTCAGAGGCGGAAGAGTCAGCGACTGGAGCAGAAGCTTCAAGTCTCGATCTGAGGAAAGACAAAAATGGCAGGGATATTATTAACAAGACTGAAACTCTACTTGACTGTCTCTCTGAAACTCTCTCTCTCTCTCTCTCTCTCTCTCTCTCTCCTCTCTCCTCACTCACTCACTCACACATTTATTATATATATAATATTAAATAAACTCTATGATATGTATAGAGGGCGACAGAGAGAAAGAGACAGATGCCGATGTGTTGAGACATCACTCTTTATTTAAAATCTCTGATCAAGTGAAAGAGCCAATTCAGAGATGGTGCTACTTTTCTTTCAGGCAAAAATGGGTCAGAACAGTCCAAAATTAGCCAAAATATTAGTCGAAACTGGTCAAGATTGGCCCAAAATCGGTAAAAATCTTCTAAAATTTACCAAAAATTGGTCAAAATTGTCAAAAACTGGTCAAGATTGGCCTAAAGTTAACCGAATTGGGCCAAAAATTGGTCCGAATCGTCAAGAATTGAAGCAAATTGGCCCCAATTGGTTGCAGTTGGATCTCCGAAAGAAAAACCTTGGCCGGATGGCTTTGGACCTAAAGAGGGAAATTGGTCTCAAAGACCCTAAAGTTTGGTCTCAAAACTGAAACTGGTCTCTAAAGACTGAAAATGGTCTAAAACTGAAACTGGTCTCTAAAGACCTGAAACTGGTCTTAAAGACTGAAACTGGTCTCTAAAAACTAAAGACTGAAACTGGTCTCACTAAAACTGAAACTGGTCTCTAAAGACTAAACTGGTCTGAAACTGGTGTCTAAAACTGAAAATGGTCTTTAAAGACTGAAACTGATCTCTAAAAATAAAACTGTTCTCTAAAACTGAAATTGGTCTCTAAAGACTGAAACTGGTCTCTAAAACTGAAACTGGTCTTTAAAGACTGAAACTGGTCTCTAAAGACTGAAACTGGTCTCTAAAACTGAAACTGGTCTCTAAAACTGAAACTGGTCTTTAAAGACTGAAACTGGTCTCTAAAACTGAAACTGGTCTCTAAAGACTGAAACTGGTCTCTAAAACTGAAACTGGTCTCTAAAGACTGAAACTGGTCTAAAAACTGAAACTGGTCCTTCTAAAAAAACTGGTCTCTAAAACTGAAACTGGTCTCTAAAGAAACTGGTCTCAAAAACTGAAACTGGTCTCTAAAGACTGAAACTGGTCTCAAAAACTGAAACTGGTCTCAAAAACTGAAACTGGTCTCTAAAACTGAAACTGGTCTCTAAAGACTGAAACTGGTCTCTAAAGACTGAAACTGGTCTATAAAGACTGAAACTGGTCTCTAAAGACTGAATCTGGTCTCTAAAGAAACTGGTCTCAAAAACTGAAACTGGTCTCTAAAGACTGAAACTGATCTCTAAAACTGAAACTGGTCTCAAAAACTGAAACTGGTCTCTAAAGACTGAAACTGGTCTCTAAAGACTGAAACTGGTCTCTAAAACTGAAACTGGTCTCTAAAGACTGAAACTGGTCTCAAAAACTGAAACTGGTCTCTAAAACTGAAACTGGTCTCTAAAGACTGAAACTGGTCTCTAAAACTGAAACTGGTCTAAAACTAAAGAGACTGAAACTGGTCTCTAAAAACTGAAACTGGTCTCTAAAAACTGAAACTGGTCTCTAAAACTGAAACTGGTCTCTAAAGACTGAAACTGGTCTCTAAAAACTGAAACTGGTCTCTAAAACTGAAACTGGTCTCTAAAACTGAAACTGGTCTCTAAAACTGAAAACTGGTCTCTAAAACTGAAACTGGTCTCTAAAACTGAAACTGGTCTCTAAAGACTGAAACTGGTCTCTAAAGACTGAAACTGGTCTCTAAAGACTGAAACTGGTCTCTAAAACCTGAAACTGGTCTCTAAAGACTGAAACTGGTCTCTAAAAACTGAAACTGGTCTCTAAAGACTGAAACTGGTCTCTAAAACTGAAACTGGTGACGTCTAAAACTGAAACTGGTCTCTACTGAAAGTCTCTAAAACTGAAACTGGTCTCTCTAAAAAAACTGGTCTCTATAAAAACTGGTATCAAAAAACTGAAACTGGTCTCTAAAACTGAAACTGGTCTCTAAAGACTGAAACTGGTCTCTAAAGACAAAACTGGTCTCTAAAGACTGAAACTGGTCTCTAAAAACTGAAACTGGTCTCTAAAAGACTGAAAGAGGAGGAGGAAAAGGAGGAAACTGGTCTCTGGTCTCAAAACTGAAACTGAAACTGAAACTGGTCTCTAAAACTGAAACTGGTCTCTAAAAACTGAAACTGGTCTCTAAAACTGAAACTCAAAAAAATTCTATTCATAAAGGACTGAAACTGGTCTCAAAAACTGAAACTGGTCTCTAAAACTGAAACTGGTCTCTAAAACTGAAACTGGTCTCTAAAACTGAAACTGGTCTCTAAACTGAAACTGGTCTCAAAAGACTGAAACTGGTCTCTAAAACTGAAACTGGTCTCTAAAAACTGAAACTGGTCTCTAAAACTGAAAACTGAAACTGGTCTCTAAAAACTGAAACTGGTCTCTAAAACTGAAACTGGTCTCTAAAACTGAAACTGGTCTCTAAAACTGAAACTGGTCTCTGAAACTGAAACTGGTCTCTAAAACTGAAACTGTCTTTTAAGATTGAAACTGATCTCTAAAAACTGAAACTGGTCTCTAAAACTGAAACTGGTCTTTAAAGACTGAAACTGGTCTCTAAAACTGAAACTGGTCTCTAAAAACTGAAACTGGTCTCTAAAGACTGAAACTGGTCTCTAAAACTGAAACTGGTCTTTAAAGACTGAAACTGGTCTCTAAAACTGTCTCAAAACTGAAACTGGTCTCTAAAACTGAAACTGGTCTCTAATGACTGAAAATGGTCTCAAAAACTCAAACTGGACTCTAAAACTGAAACTGGTCTCTAAAGACTGAAACTGGTCTCTAAAGACTGAAACTAGTCTCTAAAACTGAAACTAGTCTCAAAAACTGAAACTGGTCTCTAAAGACTGAAACTGGTCTCTAAAACTGAAACTGGTCTCAAAAACTGAAACTGGTCTTAAAAACTGAAACTGGTCTCTATAACGTTTTAATCAAAACTGAAACTGTCGTTCTAAAACTGGTCTCTCAAAACTGAAACTGGTCTCTAAAGAAAACTGGTCTCTAAAACTGAAACTGGTCTCTAAAGACTGAAACTGGTCTCTAAAAACTGAAACTGGTCTCTAAAACTGAACTGGTCTCAAAAACTGAAACTGGTCTAAACTGAAACTGGTCTCTAAAACTGAAACTGGTCTCTAAAACTGAAACTGGTGAAACTGGTCTCTAAAAACTGAAACTGGTCTCTAAAACTGAAACTGGTCTCTAAAACTGAAACTGGTCTCTAAAAACTGAAACTGGTCTCTAAAACTGAAACTGTTTTCACTGAAACTGGTCTCTAAAACTGAAACTGGTCTCTAAAAACTGAAACTGGTCTCTAAAACTGAAACTGGTCTCTCTAAAACTGAAACTGGTCTCTAAAACTGAAACTGGTCTCTAAAACTGAAACTGGTCTCTAAAGACTGAAACTGGTCTCTAAAACTGAAACTGGTCTCTAAAGACTGAAACTGGTCTCTAAAGACTGAAACTGGTCTTTAAAACTGAAACTGGTCTCTAAAACTGAAACTGGTCTCTAAAAACTGAAACTGGTCTCTAAAGACTGAAACTGGTCTAAACTGAAACTGGTCTCTAAAAAACTGAAACTGGTCTCTAAAAACTGAAACTGGTCTCTAAAAAACTGAAACTGGTCTCTAAAAACTGAAACTGGTCTCTAAAACTGAAACTGGTCTCTAAAACTGAAACTGGTCTCTAAAAAAGACTGAAACTGGTCTCTAAAACTGAAACTGGTCTCTAAAGACTGAAACTGGTCTATGAAAAAACTGAAACTGGTCTCTAAAAACTGAAACTGGTCTCTAAAACTGAAACTGGTCTCTAAAAACTGAAACTGGTCTCTAAAACTGAAACTGGTCTCTAAAACTGAAACTGGTCTCTAAAGACTGAAACTGGTCCGAAAAACTGAAACTGGTTAAAAACTGAAACTGGTCTCTAAAGACTGAAACTGGTCTCTAAAACTGAAACTGGTCTCTAAAGACTGAAACTGGTCTCTAAAAACTGAAGAACTCAAAACTGAAACTGGTCTCTAAAAACTGAAACTGGTCACTAAAACTGAAACTGGAACTAAAACTGAACTGGTCTCTGAAACTGAAACTGGTCTCAAAAACTGAAACTGGGAAAACTGAAATTCTCTCACTAAAGACTGAAACTGGTCTCAAAAACTGAAACTGGTGTCTGAAAGAACTCAAAACTGAAACTGGACAATCTAAAGACTGAAACTCTATCTCAAAAACTGAAAAGGGGAGGGGAAGGGGGGGAGGGCGGAGGGGGGGGGATGGAATGGGCCATCACATTCTGATCACTTGTGTGTGTGACGTCATCAGATGCGTTGCCATGGTGACGAAGGCGGCGACTTCAACTCTCTGCAGTGGTGGTCTCTATCTCTCTCTCTCTCTCTCTCTCTCTCTCTCTCTCTCTCTCTCTATATATATATATATATATATATATATATATATATATATATATATATATATATATATATATATATATATATAGATATATATATATATATATATATATATATATATATATATATATATACATACTATATATACATTTCTATGTCTATATAAACACTGAGGAGAATCACTGTGCTATAACTGAGAGGAAATATGAGGATGAGGAGGAGGAGAAGGAGTTGGAGAAGGAGGAGGAGGAGGAGGAGGAGGAGGAGGAGGAGGAGGAGGTGAAAACAGAAATAGCACAAAATGTAGTGAAGACTTTCAATACTCTTATTATGCAAGAAAAATTTATTATTATTATATATATTGAAAGTCTTCCTTTTCCTGGCCTCTCTTCTTCTTCTTCTTCTTCTTCTTCTTCTTCTTCTTCTTCTGCTACTCTTGCTTCTTCTCCTTTTCATTCTATTCATAAAGGAGGAGGAGGAGGAGGAGGAGGAGGAGGAGGAGGAGGAGGAGGAGGAGGAGGAGGACAGAAGAAGAAGAAGGAAAAGGAACAGGAACAGTTTCTTGAGTGACGGTTGACTTTGGATGATACTGATACTCACCTTTATCAAATTCAATTACTAAATCAGTGGTTCCTGCTCCTTCTCCCCTGCTTGTGGGAACCAAAGTCCTGTTTAGGACTTGGGCAATGCGGTCCTCTGGAGCCTCTCCCATGGAGTATCTTAATGTCAGTTTCTTTGCTGAAGAAGTCCACGGAGAAAAGGGACGACGAAGGCTCTCCAAGTCTGCCATTCTTCCATCATCCACAATTTCCACATCTGTGGGATGAAACAAATGAGAAGAATTTGTGAGATATTATTATTATTATAAATATTATTATTATTATTATTATTATGCATTAATATTATCTACAACAACAGAAAATAATAATAATAATAATAATAATAATAATAATAATGACTGACTATATAGAAGAAAAGCAGCATAACTAAACTGTTGCTCTTTTGATTTTTATTATATATATATATATATATATATATATATATATATATATATATATATATATATATATATATATATATATATATATATATATATATATATATATATATATATATATAGAGAGAGAGAGAGAGAAAAAAAAGATGCCGATGTATTTACGTAACTCTTTAAAATCTCTATTAAAACAAAGAAGCAATTCAGTGACATTTGAACTTTTTCTTTTCTTCTTCTTCTTCTTCTTTCTTCTTCTTCTTCTTCTTCTTCTTCTTCTTCTTCTTCTTCTTCTTCAGAGTTGCTCTACATAAATACTCATGAGGAGGAGGAGGAGGAGGAGGAGGAGGAAGGAGAAGAAAAGAAGAAGAAGAAGAAGAAGAAGAAAAGAAGAAAAGAGAGAATAACTAAAAAGCTAAAGTAGTTTGTGATGATGGCTGAAGGCTTCAGTACTTTATAATTAAGGGAGTAAAGGTTGAAGAAGAAGAAGAAGAAATTCCTACTTACGTAAATAATCCAGTGGAGGCAAAGCCTCTCCTCCTGCAAGCAGTGGCAGGTCCCTTAGATTTATCCCAATAGAAATGTTCATGCATTCGCCTCATAAGCAGCTTTTGATGCTTCACTCAATGGCGAAATATCTTTTGCTACTTCTAAAGATAAAAACTGCAGTTCAATCTCTTTGGGCCTCAGTTTAGGCAGTAAGGACGGAAGGACATAGAGACTTTTGGGTTTTATGAATCTCACTCTCTCCTTCAGACGAGTTCTTCTCTCCATTTGTGACACAAGTGACTCCAGAACCTTTTTGTCCACTCTAGTTTCTATTCATGGATCCAAAAGATCATCATGATTCATAACCAAGAGAGAGTGCTGTATGATACATAGAGTTCATGGATATGATCTATTGTATCATACAACACATCTCTCTCAGTTCTGTAAAGGATTCCTGTTATGAAGGAAATGATGTCTTTGAATTTCCCAAATAACTGTCTTATATCTCTTCCATCCCATAATCCTTTTGAGCGCAGCACATCGCCAAGAATCTTTCCTCCTCCTTGCTGCCTCCTTCCAGCTGATGTGATGACGTCATCGCAGATGCTGCCTGCAGCTGCAAACGCTTGCTCACTTCTGTGTCTGTGGCAGTAGACATTTACAATCTCCAGTTGCTTCTTTGTTTTCTTTATGGAGAAATAGGATGACATGATGGCATCAAAGTTCTGAAGCACCTCTTTTGGAGAATTAATTAATCTCATTTTGAAGCTTCTAACATCTGCCTCAGACCATTCATATTTCTCCTCCATGTAATGCTTCAGAGACCATTTTCTGTACAGTGCATCAAATTCCTCCTCCAGTGATTCTTCAGAGATTCCTGTCTTGTCGGAGATTCTCTTGATCTTGTGCTTTCTCAGCTGTAAGTAGACTGATGTCCTGGTGCTCATTTCATCCCTTAACTCTGGACACTCAATGTAAAGGAGGATGAACAGGTTAAAATACAGTGGGGTTTGCAGGATGGCTCCAGTGCCAGTGTCCATTTCTTCTATTTTCTGAAGCAGCTCTTTCTTCATCTGCTCCTGTTGGGTGACGTCATCATCTTTCACCAGGTGGCCAATGAGCTTTTCTGTGAGCAATTTCATGTCCTCTTCCTGAAGACCTGAAACTTTGAGGTTGATTCTGGAACGTTTTGCTTTGTTCACAATACCTGTTAGTCCCACAGTATTCCCTGGACGTGTTGTGACAACAAACTTCATCTTATTTGAAGCAAGTGACAGCATTTCAGAGAAAAGCTTTTTAGATTTCTCATTGCACTCATCATAGCCATCACACAAGACCAAACACTCTGAACTTAGGACTACCGATTTGACAAGACCAAAGGGAAATCGAGCAACAGTTTTTGGAATCAAGCTCTTTAGGTAGTCATCAAAGTTGTCATGGTCATGATTCCTGAACTGCATGCAGTAATAATGGGAAGGAAGAGAGTTCTGGAATATCCGTTGTCTTCTTGCACCATCCCTCTGCATAGGAACAGAGAATTGTGGTCTTTCCAGAACCTGCATCACCAGATATAATCACAACTTCAAAGTCTTTTCCCATTTTGTCTTTTGTTGAGGATTTCTTTTTGTTTTACAGTGATATTTTTATTGCCATGGGGACCTCTATTTAACTCCTGATCATCCGCCACTTGTAAAGAGACCATGATGTTACCTGGATCTGTTAGAGAATGATCAGGAGCCAGTCAGTAGGGCAAGATCTGACAGAGGCGTTCATTAAGAGACAGGAGTTCTGCTTCAGAGGATTTTGTATCATGTCAGAACAGCTCACTCCCAAACTCTTCTATTTCTTTTGCAAACCTTTTGTACATCCTGTGGGTCTGAGGGATCATATTTCTCACGGATCTTTTCTAGGGCTCTGGAACAGCATCTTGGATCTCTGCTTTAAGCTGGTCAATGTCACCAGAATTGTGTTTTGGAAAGAGAGACTTGTTTTCTCAAGAGTTTCCTCGAGAGTTGCTAGAAGTCTTTGAGTTTTCTTTCCAAATCAGTGTCTGACATATTGAGGCTCTTCATGACTAACAAAGTTCCTTTCATCTTTGATTTTTTTACTAATCCTCTGGTTTCATCACCAGGGTCATTCACCCCCTTTTCCCAAAGAGCCTGGCAGATTTTGTTCATCAGTGTGATGTCCAGATCTTCCGGAGGCTTTTCTGTGAGATTTTCTGATTTCCTGGGGATTGAAAGGACCTTTTTTTCGTTTTAGTGGAACTTGGTTCTTGAGAATCTCTCGGATTCTCTTCTTTGGTCCTTGGAGGAAACTTAGGTTGTATCATTTTGAAATGTCTTCTTTCCCCAGTGCCTCACAAAATGGTTGTGCCTCAGAGATTTAACATCTGGAGAAGAAATTGATCCTGAGGAGAAAGATCAATAACGCTGGGAGGCCAATGGACAGAGAGAGAGAGAGAGTCTATGATTGTGCGTCCTTCCTTGTTTCCTCTTGCAGAAGACTCCAAGAAGAAGAGACAACCTGAGAAGGAGAGAAGAATAAGAGCAGTTAAGAGCAGGAAGTAGAATGAGAGAAACATCAGTAATAATGATAACAAGAGAAGCAGTGTTAATATCAGCTTTAACTTGACTACTCATGATGAGATCAGTAAGAGGAGGAGGAACCAGAGAGAATTTGAGGAACTGGAGGAAGGGAACAGATTGATGGATGGAGGAGACTGGAGAAAGGGAAGGAAGCGACATTTGCTTAGGTTAGGTTAGGTTAAGGGCCTGGCCCCAAATGCCCTGACTGCCCAAAATCCGATATTAGTGTCATTTCCTAATTTTGGGCCACTATGTCGCCCAAAACACCTCTCGGCCTCTAAAATGGCCACCTAGGGCCACCCAAATCCAGTTGGCCATTCCTTGGCCGGCTACCAACCATAGAGGGTATATATATATATATATATATATATATATATATATATATATATATATATATATATATATATATATATATATATATATATATATATATATATACCTGGAGTGGCAATGTCTGTACCAGTACTACTAGTACATAGTTGGTGGTCTCCCACCATGGTGGCGCTGCAGAGCCTTGTGGCAGCCATCTTGGATGGTCTGGTAGTACTGGTAAATTGAAGAGGGGTTCAGTGTTGTGAATCTTTGTGAATGTTTATGAGTAAGTGTTTAGTGTTAGTTTAGTTCGAGGTTTAGTGAATGTTTTGTGAATGTTATTGAATGTTTATTGCGTAAGTATTCAGTGAATGTTTAGTGAGTGTTTAGGGTTTAGTGAATGTTTAGTGCATAAGTATTCAGCGAATGTTTAGTGAGAGTTTAGGGTTTAGTGAATGTTTTGTGAATGTTAGTGTTTAATGAATGTTTAGTAGCTATTCAGTGAGTGTTTAGTGAATGTTAGTGTTTAATCAATGTTTAGTGCATAAGTATTCAGTGAATGTTTAGAGAGTGTTTAGTGAATATCTTGGGAATGTCAGTGTTTAGTGAATGTTTGGTATGTGAGTGTTTAATGAGTGTTTAAGGTTTAATTAGTGTTTAGTGTATAGTGAGTACTTAGTGAATGTTTAGTGTACTGTATAGTGAGTACTTAATGTTTAGTGTATAATGAGTGATTAGTGAATGTTTAGTTTGTGTTTAGTGTATAATGACTACTTAGTGAATGTTTAGTGTATGGTGAGTGCATAGTGAATGTTTAGTGTACAGTGAGTGGTTAGTGAATGTTTAGTTTGTGTTTAGTGTATAGTGAGTACTTAGTGAATGTTTAGTGAGTGTTTAGTGAATGTTTTTGAATGTTTAGTGAATGTTAGTGTTTAGTGAATGTTTAGTGTGTAAGTATTAGTGAATGTTTAGTGTTTAGTGTTTAGTGAATGTTTTGTGAATGTTAGTTTGTTTTTGAATGTTTAGTGTGTAAGTATTCAGTGAATGTTTAGTGAGTGTTTAGGGTTTAGTGAATGTTTTGTGAATGTTAGTGTTTAATGAATGTTTAGTGTGTAAGTATTCAGTGAATGTTTAGTGAGTGTTTTAGTGTTTAGTGAATGTTTTGTGAATGTTAGTGTTTAATGAATGTTTAGTGTGTAAGTATTCAGTGAATGTTTTTAGTGTTTAGTGTTTGTCTTGTGAATGTTTTGAATGTTAGTGTTTAATGAATGTTTTAGTGTTAGTGAATGTTCAGTGAATGTTTAGTGTGTTTGTTTAGTGTTTAGTGTTTAGTGAATGTTTTGTGAATGTTAGTGTTTAATGAATGTTTAGTGTGTAAGTATTAGTGAATGTTTAGTGAGTGTTTAGTGTTTAGTGAATGTTTTGTGAATGTTAGTGTTTTGAGTGTTTAGTGAATGTTTAGTGTGTAAGTATTCAGTGAATGTTTAGTGAGTGTTTTGAGTTTAGTAAATGTTTTTTGTGAATGTTAGTGTTTAATGAATGTTTAGTGTGTAAGTATTCAGTGAATGTTTAGTGAGTGTTTAGGGTTTAGTAAATGTTTAGTGAAATGTTAGTGTTTTGAATGTTTAGTTTGAATGTTTAGTGTATGTAAGTATTTAGTGAATGTTTAGTGAGTGTTAGTGTTTAGTGAATGTTTAGTGTGTTTAGTGAATGTTTATGTGAATGTTTGTGTTTGTGTAATGTTTTGAATGTTTGTTTAGTGTTTAGTGTTTAGTGAATGTTTAGTGAGTGTTTTTAGTGAGTGAATGTTTAGTTAGTGTTTTAGTGAATGTTTAGTGAATGTTTAGTGTTTAGTGAGTGTTTAGTTTGAATGAATGTTTAGTGAATGTTTAGTGAATGTTTAGTGTTTAGTGAATGTTTAGTGAATGTTTAGTTTGTTTTAGTGAATGTTTAGTGAATGTTTTAGTGTTTAATGAGTTTAGTGAATGTTTAGTGAGTGTTTAGTGAGTGTTTAGTGAATGTTTAGTGAATGTTTAGTGTTTAATGAATGTTTAGTGTAATGTTTAGTGAATGTTTAGTGTTTAGTGAGTTTAGTGAATGTTTAGTGTTTAGTGAATGTTTAGTGAATGTTTAGTTTGTGTTTAGTGTATAGTGAGTTTTAGTGAATGTTTAGTGTTTAGTGAGTGCTTAGTGAATGTTTAGTGTTTTTGTGTTAGTGTTTAGTGAATGTTTAGTGAATGTTTAGTGTAGTGAGAGTGTTTAGTGAATGTTTAATGTTTGAGTGTTTAGTGAATGTTTAGATTGAATGTTTAGTGTATTGTGAGTACTTAGTGAATGTTTAGTGTTAGTGAGTGTTTAGTGAATGTTTAGTGTAAAGTGAGTGCTTAGTGAATGTTTAGTGAGTGTTTATAGTGATTAGTGAATGTCAGTGAGTTTAGTGAATGTTTAGTGTTAGTGAGTGTTTAGTGAATGTTTAGTGTATAGTGATTAGTGAATGTTTAGTTTGTTGTTTAGTGAATGTTTAGTGTATAGTGAGTATTTAGTGAATGTTTAGTGTATAGTGAGTGTTTAGTGAATGTTTAGTGAATGTTTAGTGTTTAGTTTGTTTAGTGAATGTTAGTGTATAGTGAGTGCTTAGTGAATGTTTAGTGAGTGTTAGTGAGTGTTTAGTGAATGTTTAGTGTATAGTGAGTGTTTAGTGAATGTTTAGTGTTTAGTGTATGTGAAGTTAGTGAGTGTTTAGTGTAGTGTGAGTGTTTAGTGAATGTTTAGTGTATAGTGAGTGCTTAGTGAATGTTTGTTTGTGTTTAGTGTATAGTGAGTGCTTAGTGAATGTTTAGTGTGTTTAGTGCTTAGTGAATGTTTTTGTGTTTAATGTTAGTGTTTAGTGAATGTTTAGTGTGTGAGTGCTTAGTGAATGTTTAGTTTGAGTTTAGTGTGTTAGTGAATGTTTAGTGAATGTTTAGTGTTAGTGAGTACTTAGTGAATGTTTAGTGTATAGTGAGTGCTTAGTGAATGTATAGTGTATAGTGAGTGCTTAGTGAATGTTTAGTTTGTGTTTAGTGTATAGTGAGTGCTTAGTGAATGTTTAGTTCATAGCGAGTGCTCAGTGAATGTTTAGTTTGTGTTTTGTGTATAATGAGTACTTAGTGAATGTTTAGTGTATATTGAGTGCTTAGGGAATGTTTACTTTATAGTGAGTGCTTAGTGAATGTTTAGTTTGTGTTTAATGTATATTGAGTACTTAGTGAATGTTTAGTGTATAGTGAGTGCTTAGTGAATGTTTAGTTTGTATTTAGTGTATAGTGAGTACTTAGTGAATGTTTAGTGTATAGTGAGTGCTTAGTGAATGTTTAGTTTATAGTGAGTGCTTAGTGAATGTTTAGTTTGTGTTTAGTGTATAGTGAGTACTTAGTGAATGTTTAGTGTATAGTGAGTGCTTAGTGAATGTTTAGTGTATAGTGAGTGTTTAGTGAATGTTTAGTTTGTGTTTAGTGTATAGTGAGTACTTAGTGAATGTTTAGTGTATAGTGAGTGCTTAGTGAATGTTTAGTTTGTGTTTAGTGTATAGTGAGTACTTAGTGAATGTTTAGTGTATAGTGAGTGCTTAGTGAATGTTTGTATATGAGTGTTTAGTGTTACAGTGTATAGTGAATGTTTAGTGTGTTTAGTGAGTTTTAGTGTATGTAGTGAATGTTTAGTGTATAGTGAGTGCTTGGTGAATGTTTAGTTTGTTTTTAGTGTATAGTGAGTACTTAGTGAATGTTTTGTGTATAATGAGTACTTAGTAAATGTTTAGTGTATAGTGAGTACTTAGTGAATGTTTACTGTATAGTGAGTGCTAGGTCAATGTTTAGTGAGTGTTTAGTGTATATTGAGTACTTAGTGAATGTTTAGTGTATAGTGGGTGTTTACTGAATGCTTAATGATTGTTTGGTGTTTAATGAATGTTTATGATTAAGTGAATGTTTACTGTTTGGGGTACTGTGTGCATTTAGTAAGTATTTAGAGTTTTATGAGTGTTTAGTCAGCATTTAGTGTATAGTGAGTGCCTAGTGAGTGTTGAGTATTCAGTGAGTGTTTAGTATTATTGAGTTTGAGTGTATAGTTAGTGTGAGTGCTTAGTGAGTGTGAGCGTATAGTAAGTCTATGTGTTTAGTCAGTGCAAGTGTATAGTGAATGTTAGTGTTTAGTGGTTGTACATTACTCTTTAGTTAGTGTTTAGTGACTGTATGCAAAGAAAGTCCTGTAATTTACAGGAACCATTTATGCTAGACACTGCTTAGATCCAAGGGCAGATGCTTAGGCTTTGACCACAATGGTTGGAGTGCTTAGGCCAACCTCTTTTTGCAAGGTCATTTTTCCCTGTGAAATTGAGTCAAGGAATAATAATAATAATAATAATAATAATAATAATAATAATAATAATAATAATAATAATAATAATAATATAGCAAAATAATAATAATAATAATAATAAAATGGTAAAAATAATAATAAAATAATAATAAAAAAAAAAGTTAAAGATAATAATAGCAATAAAGAATGGTAATAACATGAGCTCGACCGAGACCTTTCAATATGGCCGCCTAAGGCCTGGCACTCAGCCAGGTGGTCATTGCCACTCCCCCATGTTGTTGACGCTCTATCTATCTAGCTATCTATCTATTTATGCTGTAAACCACCCCTATTCCTCCACCAAAAATCCTTGCCCCCCTCCACCCCCCGTCCACCACCCACCCGGTTTTGGCCCATATTTCCCTTTTCCACCAATCACAGGCCTCCAAAGCCCTTAGCCCCGCCCAGCTGCCATGCCCCTTAGGAATGACTCCAAACCTAGATAACAGGGTAGGTTTCAAACCCTTGCCCCTTCCCCTTCCCCTTCCCCCATCCACCTTTCCCCTTCCCTTTGTGGCTAATATGGTAACCACTTGACCGATCTAGACAAAATTTGGCATGTGGCATCATTTGACCAAACTTAGATAATAGGGTAGGTTTCAGTCCCATACCCCTTCCCCTTCCCCTTCCCTTCCCCTCCCCCATCCACCTTTCCCCTTCCCTTTGTGACTAATATGGTAACCGCTTGACCAATCTAGACAAAATTTGGCATGTGGCATCATTTGACCCAACTTAGATAATAGGGTAGGTTTCAGACCCATACCCACTTCCCCTTCCCCTTCCCCTCCCCTTCCCCATCCACCTTTCCCCTTCCCTTTGTGACTAATATGGTAACTGCTTGACCAATCTAGACAAAATTTGGCATGTGGCATCATTTGACCCAACTTAGATAATAGGGTAGGTTTCAGACCCATACCCCTTCCCCTTCCCCTTCCCCTTCCCCATCCACCTTTCCCCTTCCCTTTGTGACTAATATGGTAACTGCTTGACCAATCTAGACAAAATTTGGCATGTGGCATCATTTGACCCAACTTAGAGATAATAGGGTAGGTTTCAGACCCATACCCCCTTCCCTTCCCCTTCCCCCCTTCCCCCATCCACCTTTCCCTTCCTTTGTGACTAATATGGTAACTGCTTGACACAATCTAGACAAAATTTGGCATGTGGCATCATTTGACCCAACTTAGATAATAGGGTAGGTTTCAGACCCATACCCCTTCCCCTTCCCCCCCTTCCCTTTCCCCATCCACCTTTTCCTTCCCTTTGTGACTAATATGGTAACTGCTTGACCAATCTAGACAAAATTTGGCATGTGGCATCATTTGACCCAACTTAGATAATAGGGTAGGTTTCAGACCCATACCCCTTCCCTTCCCTTCCCCCTTCCCCATCCACCTTTCCCCTTCCCTTTGTGACTAATATGGTAACTGCTTGACCAATCTAGACAAAATTTGGCATGTGGCATCATTTGACCTAACTTAGATAATAGGGTTCAGGTTTCAGAAATTCCCTTCCCCTCCCCCTTCCCCATCCACCTTTCCCCTTCCCTTTGTGACTAATATGGTAACTGCTTGACCAATCTAGACAAAATTTGGCATGTGGCATCATTTGACCCAACTTAGATTTAGGGTAGGTTTCAGACCCATACCCCTTCCCCTTCCCCTTCCCTTCCCCATCCACCTTTCCCCTTCCCTTTGTGACTAATATGGTAACTGCTTGAACAATCTAGACAAAATTTGGCATGTGGCATCATTTGATTAACTTAGATATTAGGGTAGGTTTCAGACCCATATCCCCCCTTCCCCTTCCCCTTCCCCATCCACCTTTCCCCTTCCCTTTATGACTAATATGGTAACTGCTTGAACAATCTAGACAAAATTTGGCATGTGGCATCATTTGATGAACTTAGATATTAGGGTAGGGTTCAGACCCATACCCCTTCCCCCCCTTCCCCTTCCCCTTCCCCATCCACCTTTCCCCTTCCCTTTGTGACTAATATGGTAACTGCTTGAACAATCTAGACAAAATTTGGCATGTGGCATCATTTGACCCAACTTAGATATTAGGGTAGGTTTCAGACCCATACCCCCTTCCCCTTCCCCTTCCCCTTCCCCATCCACCTTTCCCCTTCCCTTTGTGACTAATATGGTAACTGCTTGAACAATCTAGACAAAATTTGGCATGTGGCATCATTTGACCCAACTTAGATAATAGGGTAGGGGTCAGACCCATACCCCTTCCCCTTCCCCTTCCCCTTCCCCATCCACCTTTCCCCTTCCCTTTGTGACTAATATGGTAACCGCTTGACCAATCTAGACAAAATTTGGCATGTGGCATCATTTGACCAACTTAGATAATAGGGTAGGTTTCAGACCCATACTTCCCCTTCTCCCCCTTCCCCTTCCCCTTCCCCCATCCACCTTTCCCCTTCCCTTTGTGACTAATATGGTAACTGCTTGACCAATCTAGACAAAATTTGGCATGTGGCATCATTTGACCCAACTTAGATATTAGGGTGGGGTTTCAGACCCATCCCCTTCCCCTTCCCCTTCCCCTTCCCCATCCACCTTTCCCCTTCCCTTTGTGACTAATATGGTAACCGCTTGACCAATCTAGACAAAATTTGGCATGTGGCTTCATTTGACCCAACTTAGATAATAGGGTAGGGTTTCAGACCCATACCCCCTTTCCCCTTCCCCTTCCCCCATCCACCTTTCCCCTTCCCTTTGTGACTAATATGGTAACTGTTTGAACAATCTAGACAAAATTTGGCATGTGGCATCATTTGACCCAACTTAGATAATAGGTAGGTTTCAGACCCATACCCCCTTCCCCTTCCCCTTCCCCATCCACCTTTCCCATTCCCTTTATGACTAATATGGTAACCCTTGACCAATCTAGACAAAATTTGGCATGTGGCATCATTTGACCCAACTTAGATAATAGGGGTAGGTTTCAGACCCATCCCCTTCCCCTTCCCTTCCCCTTCCCCATCCACCTTTCCCCTTCCCTTTGTGACTAATATGGTAACTGCTTGACCAATCTAGACAAAATTTGGCATGTGGCATCATTTGACCCAACTTAGATAATTAGGGTAGGTTTCAGACCCATACCCCTTCCCCTTCCCTTCCCCCCTTCCCCATCCACCTTTCCCCTTCCCTTTGTGACTAATATGGTAACTGCTTGAACAATCTAGACAAAATTTGGCATGTGGCATCATTTGACCCAACTTAGATAATACTAAAGGGTTTCAGACCCATACCCATCCCCTTCCTTCCCCTTCCCCATCCACCTTTCCCCTTCCCTTTGTGACTAATATGGTAACTGCTTGACCAATCTAGACAAAATTTGGCATGTGGCATCATTTGACCCAACTTAGATAATAGGGTAGGGGTCAGACCCATACCCCCTTTCCCTTCCCCTTCCCCATCCACCTTTCCCCTTCCCTTTGTGACTAATATGGTAACTGCTTGACCAATCTAGACAAAATTTGGCATGTGGCATCATTTGACCCAACTTAGATAATAGGGTAGGTTTCAGACCCATACCCACTTCCCCTTCCCCTTCCCCTCCCCTTCCCCCATCCACCTTTCCTCTTCCCTTCATGACTAATATGGTAACCGCTTGAACAATCTAGACAAAATTTGGCATGTGGCTTCATTTGACCCAACTTAGATAATAGGGTAGGGGTCAGACCCATACTCCCTTTCCCTTCCCCCATCCACCTTTCCCCTTCCCTTTGTGACTAATATGGTAACCGCTTGACCAATCTAGAAAAAATTTGGCATGTGGCATCATTTGACCCAACTTAGATAATAGGGTAGGGGTCAGACCCATACCCACTTCCCCTTCCCCTTCTCCACCCACCTTTCCCCTTCCCTTTCTGACTAATATGGTAACTGCTTGACCGATCTACACAAAATTTGGCATGTGGCATCATTCGACCCAACTTAGATAATAGGGTGGTGGTGAAATGAAGGAAATCTCTCTCTCTCTCTCTCTCTCTCTCTCTCTCTCTCTCTCTCTCTCTCTCTCTCTCTCTCTCTGTTGGATATAAGGAATGGAAAAAGGTTCTCATTCAAACAAGTGGGAGGGAAATCAGTTTCGAGGGTGGTGGTGGAATGTAGCAAGAATCTCTCTCTCTCTCTCTCTCTCTCTCTCTCTCTCTCTCTCTCTCTCTCTCTCTCTCTCTCTCTCTCAGTTGGGAGCTGCGACATGTTTGGGATCATCTTACAACAGGGAGACTGTATGTTAGTGTGGCAGTGAAAAATTGCATCCTGGCGACGAAATATGGAGAACTGTCCATTGATAAGTGGGTGCAGCGTCCTGTGGGAGTACTCAGCCACCCCTTTGTTTCCTTTTCAACTGGTCAAATTGGAAAGAATATTGAATTAAAGCTCAGATAGAAATATTGAAACGAAGACACAAACAGAGATAACCCAAGAAAAGTTAAAACTGAAGACCACATGTGCGCAATGCAATGTAAACAAGTGGTGCGCAGATACAAAGAGGCATGCGCATCAAAGCTGGGTAGCCTCAGTGTCTGTCTCTGCTGTCAACAAGAACAGGAGAGAGCTAAGCTGAGGAGGGAAGTGGAAGAGATGTCAAAGGAACTAAAGGGGCTGACAAAGGATAAACTCGAAGGCAAGAGAAGAGAAGACAGGATGGAAAAGGAAACTGGAGACCTAAGAAGAGAAGTGATAGACCTTAGGAGAGAGAAACAGGAAATGAACAACGACATAGTAGAAAACGGAAAGAGCATAATTATATAGTGGAGATTAGAACAGAATTAGTTAAGACCAGAACCAGAAATGAAACAGAAACAAGCACCAGACGAGGTACAAAGAAAGAAACTTAGAAGCAAAAACATGATGAATTCAAGAGAGCTGTTGGTAGAAGAGTGATAGCAGCCAGAAAACATAATTGTCCCCCAAAAGGAATAAACACATCAAATAGATTTGCTGTGCTCTCAGAATCAGAAGAGGAAATAACCTTAATTGGAGACTCGTTGGTGAAATATCATGGGTCAAATTTTGTGGCCAAAAAAAAAAAAAAAAAGGAGAAAAGTTCACTCTTACCCAGGTGCAGGAGCAAAGAAGATAACCGAGGTAGTGAAGAAAATCAAAGTGAAAAGCAGAAAAAGTGCAATCATAGATAATGCAGGGAGGAGGAAACGACTTCTTTCTAAAAGATGGAAGAAGTGGCCAGACAGAAGGTCTTGCAGCCGACCTGAGGAATGTTGTAGAAAACATCCTTGAGAAAACCGACAAAGGCATTCTTGTAGGACTTCTGCCCAGAACCAATGTTAGCAACTACTCCCTCAGCAGGGCAATTGGAATCAACGACAGACTGGAGCGAATATGTCAAGAAAAAGGTTTTAACTTCTTAAACTTTTGGGACAGATTTGTAGGGAATAAAAAACTATTAAAAAGAGATGGAACTCACTTGACTTTGGAAGGAGAAAAATTACTAGGAAACCTTCTTAACGAAAACCTCTTGAAACACCTCAGTGAACTGAACACTCAAGGGAAGAAGCCGGAAAGCTCCCAGAATTTGGCTAGTGACAGCACTGCAGGAAACAGTGAAAATAAGGGAAATGAAGAAAGCCACCGAGGACAAAAGAGAAGATAGAAAAGTCCCTCAGAGTGGCGCAGTTTAATGCACAATCTATTAGGGAACAAAGTAGATCTCCTCAAAGCATTGATAGCAAGTGAAGAATTAGACATAACAGGTATCACAGAAACATGGATACAAGAGGCAAAAAGAGACATTTTCTGTTCAAATAGAAGGATAAATTGTTAAAAGGTAAAACAGGCGGAGGCGTTATATGTCAAGGACCACCTCAATCCAATAGAGTGTAAAATTACAACCACTCAAGAAATAATTGGCATCAATATAAGCAGTTTAGGGAACAAGCTAACTCTAATACTAGTGTACAGACCAACCACAAATGTCCGACGAGGAGCTGTGTGCATTACTCGGAAAAGAAATAAACAACAAACTCTACAAAACAATGGGAGGTTTTAATGCAGCAAGTACACTGGGACACTATGACCTCCACATCAAAATTAGAAGGAAAGAAACTTTTAGAATTTGTCAAAAATGAATTCCTCCACCAATGGGTCGACAAACCTGCTAGAGCAGACAGCATACCAGACATCGTCCTATCAACAGAAGTTAACCTGCTGTCTGACCTTTCAGCAGGTGTAAATCTAGGCAAAACGACCATAAAATTATTACATTTCATATTAATATTCTCCATGAAAAAGAAAAGAAGATACTAAAGAGATTAGACTGCCGTCGAGGAGACTTAAAAAAACTAAAGGGGTATGTTAAAAATCTTGAGTACGACAAGAACACAGACACAGATAAGTACTGGGAAGCCTTCCTTGAAGAATACACAGAAAATCGCTCCAGATGTAAACCATTAAAGCAGATACAAACAAACGTCAACCCTCAGCCTAAGTGGCTCAACAGAGAAATTAGAAATGGAATAAGGGAAAGAGACAGATTGCACAAATCAATGACCCCACACCCAACACCAGAAGAAGCAAGCAGACATAAAGAACTCTGTAGAATGGTGGACAAATTAGTAAGAAATGCAAAGATAAACGAGGGTAAGAGATTTGCATCAGTTTGTAAGGAAAACCCAAAAGAAATCCTTTGTGCATGTTAATAGTAGGAGGCCAATAAAAAATAGCATAGGTCCCTTAAGAGACAATAGAGGAAACCTAGTGAACTCAGACTTGGAAAAAGCAGAGTTACTGAATAAATTTTTTACTAGTGTTTTCACAATTGAAGACACTACCTCAATCCCTGAACCAGCTATTAAATATGAAGGGGCAGAACCGCTTGACAAAATAATATTTACAGAAGAAGACGTTAAAAACAAAATAGAAAAAACTAAACCAGTTCAAATCGCCTGGGCCTGATGGGAATCATCCAAGAGAAGTTAAAGAGTTAAAAGAGGAGATATTTCCTCACCTATATAAACTCACAGAAAGACTGCAGAACAACGAAAGGTTCCAAAAGGATGGAAACTAGGCAATGTGCCCCCAGTTTACAAAAAACTCCAAGAGAAGAGCCAGGAAATTATAGACCAATCTGTCTAACGTCAGTCCCTTGCAAGATTTTTGAGCCCATAATTGCAGATCAAATTGTGGATCACATTGATAGAAACAACCTTTTGTTAAACAGTCAACATGGCTTCAGACAAAACAGATCCTGCCTATCAAACCTCTTGGAGTTTTTTCATATCATGCTTGGTATTTACGATAGGAGTAGAGCAACAGATATACTCTGCTTAGGTTTCCAAAAGGCCTTTGATAAAGTTCCACACAAGAAACTAATGATAAAAGTTGAGCTTTAGGAATTGAAGGAGAAATAGCAGACTGGAATGAAGACCGGCTAACTAATAGAAAACAGAGTCGTAATAAACAGTGAAGAATCAGAATGGGCAGATGTGACAAGCGGAGTTCCTCAGGGTTCTGTGCTTGGCCCATTTTTTTACTTTACAGTTAATGACACTGAAGTAGGCTTAAATAAGCAGGATAGCCATATTGCAGATGGCACCAAACTGGTTCTCCAAGAAACAGTGGAAAGTTTAAGAAATGATCTGAAAATAGGAGAGTGAAAAAGATGAGAAATGCCTTTTAACTCTTGCATTCACATAAGTGTTACAAATAGGAACAAGGTCCTCAGAGTCCAAGAGTTTCATGAAATGATAAACGACTTCAGTAATCAACTTGCAGCTTGGAGTGCAAATAATGGGGTATCAGTGATCAAAACAAATCTACAGTTTAGATTTGGAACAAGTGAAATTGATCAGATGTGTCTGTGTCAATAGTGAGAGTCAAGGAAGCTTTCTCAACAGGTTGGGGGTCATCAGATTGCTGAACATCAACTCTAAACAATGTCCTTTCTTCAAATGACATGCCAACTGAGACACTATTATGCGTCAAGAAGCAACTGTCCCATTCTCTGCAGACTCGTAAGGTGTTGCTGACAGTGAAAGAAACTCCCAAACACACACGGTAGGAAGCAAGGTGCCCAGATTCAGAAATATGGACATGAGCCACCAAAATACCATCAAAACTTTTCAAGATTATCCACGAAGACATTTTACAGCACAACGAGATGGAAGAAGAAGAAGAAGAAGAAGAAGAAGAAGAAGAAGAAGAAGAAGAAGAAGAAGAAGAAGAAGAAGAAGAAGAAAGAGCCAATTTTCTGTTGAGGGTAATCATCATGGTGGTCACAGCTCCTCTTCAAACGAGGGATGACGGGGAAACTCACCTACTAATTTTACCAGTCGATAAGTACGAGTCAACTCAGACAGGTGAAGCAGAGAAGCCATCACGTCGTTACCCTTGTTAAAACTGCTATGAATTCGGTCATGTCCTTTTTCAATGCCAGTTTAATCGTAGGATTAGATACAATAGGTGTAGGGAGTATGGGCACAAAACAAGATTATGTCTAAATACAGAATAGTAATGACTTCCTCCTTATCATGATACTCCATCAGATAGACTTGCTCTTGAACATATAAATGCACAGTCCCTCCCAGGTAATTTTGATGAAATCGAAGTTTTAAGAAATGATAGGAAGGCTGATATCATGTGTATAAGCGAATCGTGGCTTTGGCCTGAAATACACACCAGCTTTATTGAAATCCCAGAGTTCTCTATCTACTGTAGTGATGAGGGGGGGAGGTGGGCAGTGTGTATCTATGTAAGACACCATTTGAGGGTGAAGCTACTGACATCTGAACTCATGAGACCACGACACATCGAGGACCTTTGGATGACAATTCAATATAATAACAAATTTCCTTCCTTTATCATCATAGGCTGTGTATACCGTCATCCCCATGCCCTCAACGAGAACTGTGATTATCTTTCTGACGTGTTTGATTCCATGTTTTTGAGAAACAAACCTCTCCCAATTCTAGGCTACTTCAGTGATAACCTTCTGTCCCCAAATAATAGAATGGGAAACATTATCCAAACCCTCCACTTGAGTCGGTTGGCAACAAAACCAACTCGTATTTCAACTACCTCCTCAGGTCATTTGGGTCTTATTATTACCAACAGACCTCATATCGTTACACACTCTGATGTCTTGCCTTGTTCAGTTGGTGATCATGAAACTGAACAACAACTATTGATATCAGAAAAGAGAAGCACCCTCCAACTATTAAGACACTTCGTTGTCTCAAGAACTGTTCCCAGAATGACCTCTGTGAACTCCTCTTGAGTGACTATTCTTCCTTCAATACAATTTTATTTACTGATGACGTACACTACCAGGTTCATACTTGAACACTACTTTTATGAATGGTTTGGACTTCTGTCAGTGCTCCTTTTATTACGGAAGTAGTGCAAAGCCCTCCTGCCCCTTGGATCGACACCGAAATTAAAGATGCAATGAGATTCAGAGGCAATATTACTAAAGGAATTTGAATTAAAAATAGACAAGACCCGAATGTTGACAATAATTACAAAAGGGAGAAGAAAAACGTCAAGACAGTGTTGACTAAGAAGAAGAAGAAGAAGAAAGACTACTACAAGGAAGATTCATTCTCTAAATGTGAGGGTAACATGAGGGAAGGAACATGGAATCTCATCAGTGAAATAATACCTACAAACAAAGTCTCCTGGGTCACTTGAAAATGTAGACATTGATCCTCAGAAGAGAGCAGATGATTTTAATCAATATTTTGCTAAAACACAGGAAAGAAAACGTACGCCAGATCGCAGGAAAATATCTGCAGTGCCAATCAACTCCATTATGACCAGCCCTCCACATCCTTATTTACAAGAAAGAGATTCAGACCTCAGCCAGTTGATATCGACCCTCTGATTCTTGTGACAAAACATCTATCTGAAGCCCAGAAACACTTATGAGTCTGACGGAACTCGGTTTCGGCTTTTAATTGACTCTCTGCCCTTGGAAACAATCTTCTGCATTCTTGTTATAGTCAACACCTCAATTGAAACATCCTGACGTAGTTGCCGTTCACGAGAGTGGAGGAGACCCTGAAAATGTTGGAAATGACAGACCCATTCTTCTGTTGCCTGTCATTTCTAAAATGCTCTAAGATATCATTGCCATTCAACTAGTGGCTTTCCTTGAATCGAACCACTTACTAGCTAATGAACAACATGGTTTTAGACCCAATCTTTCAACAGAAACTGCGCTACTTAAAGTTACCAATTAAATGTATGAAAACACAGAAAATAAAAAAAAAATCACTCCTGTTATTATTGGATCTATCCAAAGCGTTTGATAGTGTTCATCACCAAATTCTAACAAGTAAATTAGCTAAAGTCAATGTCGACTCCTTTTGGTTTGAAGATTATGTGAGCAATCGCATCCAATCTGTTGGTGTTGGATCAATCCTCTCCTCTCCTGAGGAGATATCTTTCGGCGTACCCCAGGGGTCGATTCTGGGCCCATTGCTGTTTTTGATCTGTATCAACGATCTGCCACAATATATAAGGGATGGTCTTCTTGTTATTTATGCTAACGATGATACCCAGATTTTGCTGACCGGGCACTTGAAAAATTTCGATGATATGATAAAAAGAGCTGAAAATATATCGAC